>NW_026898767.1:0-62542 GCF_033153095.1 Gastrolobium bilobum | reverse complement strand
CCAATTCGAATATGTTACACTCTAAGTTTTTCTGCGACCAAACTGATCGCAACCAACCCTACTTCTCAGATTATACCTTTGTGTTACTTAATTCCCTTTTTAACAAGCTAAAATACGCTCAATTCGGAGCTCATTTGCTCCGGTTAACGCCGTTTGAAGTTGGATAAGCGATTAGCCCAAACAACCCCAAAAACAGCTCCAAACCACTCACATTGCTCGAATTACTGCACTCAATCCACTCAACCATTTGCCCTCAAATTTTTATCCTACAAACTAGGCATCTCAAACTTCATTTTGATATATCACACGCTCAATTTGACTGAGAAACGAAGCGGGAATTAATTTCCCAAATCCGGTCCAGAATCTGCCTCAGGTGCAGGGGCACATGGGCAGTCCGTGTTTCTCTATTTTTTTCAGGCCGAAGATCAACCCAGATTTTCCTCAAATTTGGACACAAGGTAGAGGACATCTCAACCTTCAAAATGGCGTATGGCACGTCCCTAGGGGACTTCTATGGAGGGAGATATGCTCTCCCGAAGTTTGCCTAAAATCTGCCAATTCTACAGAAAATTCGCCAGAGTTTCCTTTGTTTTTCCAATAATCCCAATTTTGTAAAAGGTCATTTAAACCTCAAATGTACCTAATAAACACATGATAATACAGTAATAATCCAATGGGTGGCACACACAAGGACCAACAACGCCTTGGGGCACTTACAACCCAATCCAGTTTATAGTTATTAAACATAGAGTCCATATTAATCATTCTTAAGTAGTTGCAATCACTAACACCTTTTTCATGCATATTTCCATCATACATATTATCATAACCTAAAATAGGCCTAAGGCCCTTCCATCATAATTAGACATGCATCAATACTATTACAATATGGCTTTACAAATTACAACTTGAAACTAAAACTTCAAATTACATTCTTCTACAATTTCAACTTAATTTAAAAGACAACATAACCAAATACATCACTGCTAGACTTAGGCAAAATGGCATGAACAAGATGCTAATGAAGCTACTAATAAATACAAATGACATGTTCATGCCCTAAGTCTAGCCTAGGCCACACGGCCAACAAAATGCAAAATATGAAGCGCTCCAGCGCTCACTCTGCGGGCCTCTTGCCCGAGGCTCCTGCTCCACTGCTACCTCCTGAAATAAATGCCCCGAGACGGGGTGAGATATACGAATATATCTCAGTAACCAAGAGGTTCTGGAGAAAACTCCACCCAATGGTTCACTTCGATGCATATCAATAGAATACAACAACCACTTTGAAAACGGGATATAGCAAGGGATTTATAGAATGGGGAATATAAAGAAAACAAAATACGACGATACGGGATGGTAACCCCAATTCCACGTACGCCCTCGGCATATATAAGCCTATGGGTATCATCCAAGGTGTGTTCACAGAAACCACAACCATGATGCCCAAACCAACCAAAACGCCAAAGACATTCCTAGTGTGCTCCTACCCGGATCACACACCATGACCGCAGTCAACTGGAACTCCCTCCTGGAGACCTATCCAGCGGAAGTCCGAAAATGCCCGAAGGCTAATAAAACTGTCTACTGGCCAGAGACTCGGTACTGCAGTACCCATAGCAATAATGCATGCTCATGTGTTCTATACTATTCATACACACTTCCTACCGTTGCCATCAACTGGCAAGGTGGAACAGAAAAGGGGAACAAGCCCCAGTACCAAGAGGTTACCTTAAATCGTGTTTCCACAAGCTCCGCAGCAGCTTATCCCTCAACTCGGTACACAGCGGAATGCCTACACAGAGGACATTCCCAATCACTCTCAGTTCAACCAATACATGTTAATTTATAATTATACATGCATTGAACCAATTACTTACCTCAATCCACTTGGTCCAAGACCAATGGCAACTCACTGAATCAAGATTCGGGATTCAAGTCGATGTACGGCAACCTATAAAATCACATACAACCATCAGCACGCGTCAAATAACGTCAAAACGTCAAAATCACAAAATCTCCCCATCCACCCTTGATGGTTCGGCCAAATGAGTGTTAATTTGAGATTTATTTTTCTAAATTTTCTTTCCCATTTTATTATGCCTCATTAAGTTGTCAAGAGGCCAATTCAAGTGCCGTTTCGTCATTTTCGCGTCAAATTACATCAGAACGCGAAAACCGCAAAATCCCTCTTTCCTCCTTGAAGGTTCGGCCATCTATGTGTTATTTGGGGATTTATTTTTCTAAATTTTCTTTCTCATTTTAGTACCCATCCTTGGGTTGCCATAAGGCCATTTCAAATGTCGTTTCGCCGTTTTACTTCTTTTAGGCATCGTTTCGCTAAATATTTCGCTTTGGGCTCATTTAGGTCTCTAAACATAATTTAATTTTCCCATTGATTCAAACACTTGCCAATCACAACACAACCCATCTAAGCACTATATAACTACACAAATCATCATCCAATTCATTTTTCAACATCAATTCCTCAATTTTTCCTCAAAGGTTCGAATCTTGCCCTATGACATTCCAAGGGATTTCCATTCAATTTTAATCATTCCAACCCTCATACAACCTATTATATCATCATATCATCATTCCACAATTTATCAAACAAGTCTCAACACCAAAATTCCCAAGTCCAAAATCATGATCATCAAATTTTTCTAAGTTAAATTCATCAATTTTCACCAATAAATTTCATCGCATTTCTAGCTTTAATACATCATTCTAACACATTATCATCTAATACACATTTTCAAATTGAGCTCTCTAACACAACATATCATCAATCAAAGCTTTAGGTCACAAAATCAATTCATCACAATCAACCGTTTAAAATGCAAGAACACTCACCCAATTGGAAGGTATAAGACTCCTCCTAAGCATACTCCACCATTGGAGCATTTAAAAGCTCCAAGAACACAAAATTCCTCACCAAAACCGCAGCTGTAAATGGCCAAGATCTCCTCACACACGCGATTTCAAGGCTCAAGAGTGGTACCAATGTGTTTAGGAGGTGTTTTCCAACAAGTTTCAAGACAAAAATCGTTGGATTCGGTGGAGATTTGACCAAGTTATGGAAGAAAGAAAGCTTGAGCAATTCTTGGCCATGGAGGGGCTGCTGCACGCGGGAGAGAAGAGAGGGAGGAGAGAGAAAGTGTGAAAAAAAAAGGTGAGTTTGACTCACTTAAGTCACAGGCGGGTCCCACACGCGTTTTAACTTTAATCAATCACCTAATTTCAACCACAAATTCATGACCTACGTATTTTTCTTGTTCATGTCATATTTTTGTTTCCCCAAAATACTGATAAAATTTTCACGCTTATCGGTACAATTTTACCGCAGTATTTTTACACCGGAAAATCACTATTCATCAATTTTTCCCAAAATGACTCAATTCCATCAAATTTCATCAAAATCATATTTCCTAACTCAAAAAACCATTTATAACTCATATTTGGAACCTAGAGCTCAAAACTCAATCGGCACGTTTTACGGTGCAATCGTACAGCGGTATTTTTACCCGCGAAAAAACACTATTCACTGATTTTTCTGAAACTTGCCTGTCCACTCAATTTTTCGTTCTGAACCCATTTCCAAGGTTATTTTTACCATCTGAGACCTTCAACTCAATTTTTATCTTCCTAGGGTTGCGTGTTGGCTAATTACCGTTTTGCCCTTTCTTTGTATTTTGGCCTAATCTTTAGGATTTTCACTAATCCATCACTTGACTGCTCACTTAATATTTTAATTACTTGATTTAAAATTGTGAGGTGTTATATTCACCCCAACTTTTTAGAATTTTTTCCGCAAAATTAAATCATACTTGTCCGCTAACTCAGGATATAGCCGGAGAATCTCATCCTCCCGCTCCCAAGTAGCCTCCTCAAGTGTGTTCCTTTACCACATTACTTTTATCAACAGCATGATCTCCTTTTTATGATACTTATTATCCTTTGATCCTTCACCATCACTTGTCTCTCATGGTTCTGTGACATTTTAATTCACAATACTTTAAACTTTCTCTGGTTTACCGTTTCTCTTTCGCTGATTTGTAGGTAATAATCTAACAATATTACGGATTTGTCGGTATCAATTTACCTCATTCTCATCTCTATCCATCCTTCTGACCCATGGTCGTTCTCAAAAGCACCTAATCGTTTTCATACTAGGCTCTAACCGTTCTCATGCACATTCACTAGTTATTCCTGGAGTATTTCCAACTCACACGTTCTTTAGTACTTAACTTTTTTCGCTGTTCTCACTGTTTTGACAATACCCCCAACAACCATTTCTTTCCATTATTGTTACTACTCTTATCATTTCGTTGTTTTCTTGGCTTTCATCCAAGCACATGTTTTCTAGTTTCAAAGGCACTTTGTCGTGTCCTACAATTACGACTCACATTAAATTCTATACTCATATACTTTATTTTTCCTTGTCACGTGTCTTCACCTCTTTTTAGGTACTCACAACTATGTCTTTCTCTTTGTGATACGAAACTAGCAATACCCATACTAGTTTATATTTTCGATTAGCCCTATAAGGCCTTTCGACCACAAATACTCATGAAATTTTTCCATCTACAAACTCATATTCATAATTTACACTCATTGTTAAACTCTTTATTAGCTTAACCATCTCAACCAGCTCAACTCCATACTTAGACCTCTCAGAGTCTAGACACAACTCTCATCAATGATTTTCGTATCAAAGGTCTTATGCCTAAGGTTTTCACCAAGTAACCATTTTTACTCATCATTCTGTAACAATATTATAGATTCAACATCATCTTTCCTTCGTTTATACCCCCACTTCTTCATTATCGACATTTTTATCATGGATGTCCACTTTAAAATACTATAAACTCACAGCTTTACTAACTTCCACCAATCATCTTGGTTGTTCGAATCAAACAACCACACCAAGCCATTTCACTACTAACTGATGGACCCTTAAAATGCCATGTCTCTCACATGCAAGTCTCGTTCTATAGGAATCTTTGAAACTTAATTATCAAGTCACATAAAACTAAATCCATCCTTGCCACTACTTATACAATTCCCCACCGATTGGTATCTCAATCTCTCAGAATATTCAAAGCTACCACAAACACTCAGTCATACCTCATTAATACTTAACCAAAACAATATTATCATTGTGCATTTTCCACACACTTTCCACCATAAGTGGCATATGCGATTATATATAACACTCCTCAATCCACTCTATCAGTACAACCAAGCTATCAACTTTTAGGCAACCAATCGCAATTCCAGTTTCCAACTATTATTACACATTCGCGCTTGATTCCATGACAATTTACCTTCTATAAGGGCTAATAATTCACCGTTTTAACCTGAACTCTTGATCATTACCAGCCTTCCTAGAAGGACACTCACTCAATCTGTCAACATCAATCTCGTTATTATCTCTTTCATCATAAGACGAGAATTCCAACAAATTTACTACCTCACTTGGAGCCGAAATTATTTCATCAAACTTACTTTACACCCACAATAGTGTTTCACTATAACACTTCAAAAAAAAAATTTACACACTATGCCTCACCTCTTGTATCCAATTCTGACATACTATTGTCCATTTACAATTATCTGACCTCATATTTTGCGTTAATCACATGGAAGAACTCTCTCAATACAGTGGGTAACAACATTCACAGGTTTTAACCGCTCGAGCTCTTGCTGTCCTCAGGGCCCCAGATGTAATGACCCACCGATCAGAGAATCCACCCATATAATCCATGCAGTAATGATAACCTACCACCTACTGACTGTGTTCTATTAGTATTCCCAACATTTCTTATTTGTGCACTCATGTAGACCAACTCAACTATAATAGCAGTCTCATCACTGCGGGATACTTCCTCATCTCATATCACTCATATAACATAATAATAGTCTCCGGGAACATAATCCGCACGGAGATGGCTACACACTCCGGGCACATAGGCCGCACAGAGATGGTAATATCAAGTCTCATAACGTGCACCAAATGCACAGAGGAGTTCATATTTATATCACATCTGTATACAACAGCAAACGTGTACCCAGTACACAGGGGAGTTCATACTTATAACATATCCGTATATAACGGCAAAACTGGTACTCCGTACACTCCAGATCACACATGGACCCAGTCCATTTGGTGTCTGTATCACTCTGTATATAACAACAAAATATCTTTGGTATATTCACATGGGGCTATCCCCATAACCATAGTAATAATGGTATAATATACACCTGTTATATATATAAGTCAATTCATTTTACTCTCTCATTTCATTCTTCTCACTGATAGTTTACATGTAAGTCACTATTATAATAATTCACATTCTCTTCGTAATTTCATACACATTTCTTAACTCTCAATAGTTCCTTCTGTCATGTTATTGTTCAAATCCATAGTCCATTATCTCTTCCTTGCTTATTCTTCTCACAGATTGTTTTCTCTTTTACTTTGACTATTCACTTGGCATAGTTCATAACATAATCTCTATTCCGTGAATCAAGAATTTTCTCAAAGTTCTGTACACATCTCACATATACTTCCCATCACACAGGGATCTTCTAAACATATTCGTCCTATCACAAAAGACTAATTTCATCTCAATCCGTGCACTAGAAAATTATATCAATCCTTGCACTAACACTTATACCTCAACTCATTAACTAATCTTATCATTTTTGTTTTGACATTACACATTAGCTCTTTTGCTAAACACATAATTCCACACTTTATTGTAACTTAGTTCATACACTAATCACATGATTTCCCATCAGGTTGTACATTAGCTCATTCTCTAATCATACAATCTCTTCAGATACTTCCCATCATCGGGGATTTCATTCGGCCTCATTGTCCTTTTACAAAAAATTTAATAATTTATCTCAACACGGATAATTAGGCACTCAGGCCATCACAAGGTGTACATACATATATATGTATACTGGCACTTAGGCCATCACTGGATTATTATCCGTTTATTCATCAGAATAGGTATACTGGCCATCAGGCCATTAGGTATTATTCACAATGCATTACAACATCCACAAGTAATTAGGCCATTTAAATTACGATATTCATTCTTTGAGATTTCCAAGAGACCTACATCATGGATCAATCCTCTTATGCTTCGTAACACCTGAATCTCTACATAGTAGCCATTTCCAAGGAGAATTCCACACATTAACGCACACATATAGTCATATTTGTTTCCTTCATGGCATATCGGTCAAGCTAAACCATTATTCCGTTACGGACAATCATACTCTCAATGAACCTTGTTCAATGCCATCCATGGAGATTCTCTCAACTTCTTCCTTATACATATAATACATAATTATTTCGTCTCACCAATGCTTACTCAACACTAACTCCTTATGGATTTAAATCCCATGTTTCAATATCTCTCACATTACCAATTGACCAGCATTATAATTTCAAGTGGTCAAATCCCATAGGATTAATCATCAATTATTCTATTTACTTTTCCACATGAACCATCTCAATTTGTTTAAGTGTACATCCTCAATCAGGGACTTATAACTTCTAATCAGATATAGAATATTCACACTCATACCTGAGCATACCTGTTCACCATTTTCAACAATCCAACAGGTTCTAAACCTCTCACCTTGATGAAGTCTATTCACCAAGTCCACTTGTACATACTATACTACACATTTATTTGGAAGTTTCACCAATGCCATCTTCATACTATAGACTCATCTTAATTATATATATTTATTATTCGTAGTATTACAAGGTTCACCCATGCAATACCGTACGTATCATAGGTTTGTTTACAACTTTCACTTATAATCCAGCTTTATAATTTCATCTACAAGGTCAGACAAAACATTTAAGTTTGTTTCCCTTAAGTCCTATAATATTCATGTTTTACTTACTGCCATCTCTTGTCCATGGAGCAGTCAATACTGCAGCCACAACATCAGGCTAAGGACTTACATTTGGTGCTCCAAGGTTGCCACGCAGGCTTCTTACGATGACTACGCATGTAACACAAAGGAATGGGTTGATCAGACCCACACTAAGGAATCACATATGCAGTAATCGATAAGAATCTACATACAACTATGCAACACACAACACAACTATATATACATTATCAGAGTTCCCTAACAAAACTGCTCTGATACCATAAAATGTAACAGCCCGTTACGTACCGGTATTGTTAACATTAATTATGATATTAAGCGCAGTTACAATCACAGCAGTTCATTTATAAAAACGAGAATAAATTTTTTTCGACTATTACGCGAGCATTTAAATCATAAAAAGGCGTAATAATTAATAGCTGTGACCGTAACCGTAAACTCTTGCGGAAGACTTATTTAAACTATTTTTATCACTTACGTTACTTATTATAAGTTACTAAGGAGTTCCCATAAACTCACTTAGCCAATTTCCAACTTTACGTTTTATACCAATTCGAATATGTTACACTCTAAGTTTTTCTGCGACCAAACTGATCGCAACCAACCCTACTTCTCAGATTATACCTTTGTGTTACTTAATTCCCTTTTTAACAAGCTAAAATACGCTCAATTCGGAGCTCATTTGCTCCGGTTAACGCCGTTTGAAGTTGGATAAGCGATTAGCCCAAACAACCCCAAAAACAGCTCCAAACCACTCACATTGCTCGAATTACTGCACTCAATCCACTCAACCATTTGCCCTCAAATTTTTATCCTACAAACTAGGCATCTCAAACTTCATTTTGATATATCACACGCTCAATTTGACTGAGAAACGAAGCGGGAATTAATTTCCCAAATCCGGTCCAGAATCTGCCTCAGGTGCAGGGGCACATGGGCAGTCCGTGTTTCTCTATTTTTTTCAGGCCGAAGATCAACCCAGATTTTCCTCAAATTTGGACACAAGGTAGAGGACATCTCAACCTTCAAAATGGCGTATGGCACGTCCCTAGGGGACTTCTATGGAGGGAGATATGCTCTCCCGAAGTTTGCCTAAAATCTGCCAATTCTACAGAAAATTCGCCAGAGTTTCCTTTGTTTTTCCAATAATCCCAAATTTGTAAAAGGTCATTTAAACCTCAAATGTACCTAATAAACACATGATAATACAGTAATAATCCAATGGGTGGCACACACAAGGACCAACAACGCCTTGGGGCACTTACAACCCAATCCAGTTTATAGTTATTAAACATAGAGTCCATATTAATCATTCTTAAGTAGTTGCAATCACTAACACCTTTTTCATGCATATTTCCATCATACATATTATCATAACCTAAAATAGGCCTAAGGCCCTTCCATCATAATTAGACATGCATCAATACTATTACAATATGGCTTTACAAATTACAACTTGAAACTAAAACTTCAAATTACATTCTTCTACAATTTCAACTTAATTTAAAAGACAACATAACCAAATACATCACTGCTAGACTTAGGCAAAATGGCATGAACAAGATGCTAATGAAGCTACTAATAAATACAAATGACATGTTCATGCCCTAAGTCTAGCCTAGGCCACACGGCCAACAAAATGCAAAATATGAAGCGCTCCAGCGCTCACTCTGCGGGCCTCTTGCCCGAGGCTCCTGCTCCACTGCTACCTCCTGAAATAAATGCCCCGAGACGGGGTGAGATATACGAATATATCTCAGTAACCAAGAGGTTCTGGAGAAAACTCCACCCAATGGTTCACTTCGATGCATATCAATAGAATACAACAACCACTTTGAAAACGGGATATAGCAAGGGATTTAGAGAATGGGGAATATAAAGAAAACAAAATACGACGATACGGGATGGTAACCCCAATTCCACGTACGCCCTCGGCATATATAAGCCTATGGGTATCATCCAAGGTGTGTTCACAGAAACCACAACCATGATGCCCAAACCAACCAAAACGCCAAAGACATTCCTAGTGTGCTCCTACCCGGATCACACACCATGACCGCAGTCAACTGGAACTCCCTCCTGGAGACCTATCCAGCGGAAGTCCGAAAATGCCCGAAGGCTAATAAAACTGTCTACTGGCCAGAGACTCGGTACTGCAGTACCCATAGCAATAATGCATGCTCATGTGTTCTATACTATTCATACACACTTCCTACCGTTGCCATCAACTGGCAAGGTGGAACAGAAAAGGGGAACAAGCCCCAGTACCAAGAGGTTACCTTAAATCGTGTTTCCACAAGCTCCGCAGCAGCTTATCCCTCAACTCGGTACACAGCGGAATGCCTACACAGAGGACATTCCCAATCACTCTCAGTTCAACCAATACATGTTAATTTATAATTATACATGCATTGAACCAATTACTTACCTCAATCCACTTGGTCCAAGACCAATGGCAACTCACTGAATCAAGATTCGGGATTCAAGTCGATGTACGGCAACCTATAAAATCACATACAACCATCAGCACGCGTCAAATAACGTCAAAACGTCAAAATCACAAAATCTCCCCATCCACCCTTGATGGTTCGGCCAAATGAGTGTTAATTTGAGATTTATTTTTCTAAATTTTCTTTCCCATTTTATTATGCCTCATTAAGTTGTCAAGAGGCCAATTCAAGTGCCGTTTCGTCATTTTCGCGTCAAATTACATCAGAACGCGAAAACCGCAAAATCCCTCTTTCCTCCTTGAAGGTTCGGCCATCTATGTGTTATTTGGGGATTTATTTTTCTAAATTTTCTTTCTCATTTTAGTACCCATCCTTGGGTTGCCATAAGGCCATTTCAAATGTCGTTTCGCCGTTTTACTTCTTTTAGGCATCGTTTCGCTAAATATTTCGCTTTGGGCTCATTTAGGTCTCTAAACATAATTTAATTTTCCCATTGATTCAAACACTTGCCAATCACAACACAACCCATCTAAGCACTATATAACTACACAAATCATCATCCAATTCATTTTTCAACATCAATTCCTCAATTTTTCCTCAAAGGTTCGAATCTTGCCCTATGACATTCCAAGGGATTTCCATTCAATTTTAATCATTCCAACCCTCATACAACCTATTATATCATCATATCATCATTCCACAATTTATCAAACAAGTCTCAACACCAAAATTCCCAAGTCCAAAATCATGATCATCAAATTTTTCTAAGTTAAATTCATCAATTTTCACCAATAAATTTCATCGCATTTCTAGCTTTAATACATCATTCTAACACATTATCATCTAATACACATTTTCAAATTGAGCTCTCTAACACAACATATCATCAATCAAAGCTTTAGGTCACAAAATCAATTCATCACAATCAACCGTTTAAAATGCAAGAACACTCACCCAATTGGAAGGTATAAGACTCCTCCTAAGCATACTCCACCATTGGAGCATTTAAAAGCTCCAAGAACACAAAATTCCTCACCAAAACCGCAGCTGTAAATGGCCAAGATCTCCTCACACACGCGATTTCAAGGCTCAAGAGTGGTACCAATGTGTTTAGGAGGTGTTTTCCAACAAGTTTCAAGACAAAAATCGTTGGATTCGGTGGAGATTTGACCAAGTTATGGAAGAAAGAAAGCTTGAGCAATTCTTGGCCATGGAGGGGCTGCTGCACGCGGGAGAGAAGAGAGGGAGGAGAGAGAAAGTGTGAAAAAAAAAGGTGAGTTTGACTCACTTAAGTCACAGGCGGGTCCCACACGCGTTTTAACTTTAATCAATCACCTAATTTCAACCACAAATTCATGACCTACGTATTTTTCTTGTTCATGTCATATTTTTGTTTCCCCAAAATACTGATAAAATTTTCACGCTTATCGGTACAATTTTACCGCAGTATTTTTACACCGGAAAATCACTATTCATCAATTTTTCCCAAAATGACTCAATTCCATCAAATTTCATCAAAATCATATTTCCTAACTCAAAAAACCATTTATAACTCATATTTGGAACCTAGAGCTCAAAACTCAATCGGCACGTTTTACGGTGCAATCGTACAGCGGTATTTTTACCCGCGAAAAAACACTATTCACTGATTTTTCTGAAACTTGCCTGTCCACTCAATTTTTCGTTCTGAACCCATTTCCAAGGTTATTTTTACCATCTGAGACCTTCAACTCAATTTTTATCTTCCTAGGGTTGCGTGTTGGCTAATTACCGTTTTGCCCTTTCTTTGTATTTTGGCCTAATCTTTAGGATTTTCACTAATCCATCACTTGACTGCTCACTTAATATTTTAATTACTTGATTTAAAATTGTGAGGTGTTATAGGATACGCGTATAAAAAACGCATTGTATCGTATCGACGAATTAACAGTCGTATTGAGAACGTATTAAGAACGTATCGAAAACGCCGTGTCGGAGTCGGTGCTTCATAGAATAGCAGTAAAGAAAATTCTGAGATTCTCATTTATTATTGGTGTCAAAATTAGGGTTTTTTTTTACATATTCCTTTGGCATATAAGTTCTTGTTGGATAATATTCATTTGGAGCTAAGGATCGCTGATACTTTTTTCTTGTTTTTTGTGATAAATTTTTAACAGTGTATTGGCTGTTATTTCTGTGTGTAATCTATAGCCCTAGTGGGAAGTCTTAAACCTGGAGGATTTGAGCAAGTTAGCTTGACTTTAGTTTATCTCAATGCTTCAAGAATAAGAGACACTCTAAGTGAGAGTGGTCTTCGTTTGACTGTAAAGGATAGGAAGATCCATGTTCAAGTCTTGGTGCTTAGCTTGAAAGGCAAATTTCTCAATGTTTAAAGCTAGTAGAACTTGGATTGTGTTCCAAGAAAACTAGGGTTAGGGCTATCTTTCTTAACTGTCTATCTCATGGTGTTTTTATTGGAACTGCATGTGTGTTGTTTGATTTTAACTTAGATATTTAATCTGTAATAAAAACTAAGCCATCTTCGATCTGGACGTGGCATCCCATTGCACTAAGGTGTGTGAACTAGGATAAGCTCTTGCGTCTTGTTTTCTTTCCTTTGCTCTTTTTACAATTCTTCATCTTGATCAAGAACTGATTTGTTCTGATTGGATCTTGAGCTTAACTGTAATCTTTTAACATTTATTTCTGATATGTGGAATTGACAACTTAAATTGAATAAATAAAGCTTCTATGATAATTTGGGTTAGATCAATACTGCACTTAAAGACCAATTTTGGTGTTTACATCAGTCATATCTTAGTAAAGTGACTTGTTCAAGTTAACCGTGTGCTACATCTTGAGAACTATCATTACCATTCTGTTTTGTTGAAGCAATTGAAGTGATTTGAGGTAATTGATAAATTGGTGCAGATATTCTCTGTTTTTACAAGAAATTAGGATTTACACTATTCGTGAGCATTATGTGCTAGCTTGTTATATCAGTTGTAAATTTATCAATATTAATTAGTAGTTAGTTTGAGTAAGATAACTTTTTTGGTTGGTTGTTTGTTATCTACTGTTTAAGTCCTCATATAAAAGTTTTGTAACAAAATTAGTAATTCTGTCCTAATATTATATTCAAATCATTATTATGGTGCACTAGAGTAATTTAGTGCAGAATCTAGCATTTGCATTGAAATCAATTTGTTGTTTTAATCAAATGTACTCGGAGAATTTTCTTGCATCAGTATTGGCTTATTACTGAAAGTTTGACCTCATTGTTGTTCTGCTTCAATGAATAAAGCTTTGATTTCAGATTTATATGGAATAAGCATCTTCACAACAGTTGTCCAAAAACTTAATATATCTAAGTAAAACTCAAGTATTTAATTGAGTAGATTCTGAGAAGTATGCTTTAAGATTCAAGACTGGTCTGTCTGTTTTGCATAAAGCAATACTTTTAAATTTTTAAATACTGCCATTTATACCAAACTAATTCTAGGTGATATTTCTGTATATTTTTCCTCACTTACTACCCATATAATATGGTTTGTGATCTTGGTGAACTTGAATAATCAACTTTATTGAGATTTACCTGAGTAGATTAAATTAGTTTACTCAAATAACCACTAGCTTGTGGCTTAAGCAATTTGAATTGAATTGACTCCACTGACCTTGGGTCAGAAGTTGGATTTTTTGTGAACTAGAAATTGATTAGGATCTTAAATTGAAAAACCATTATTGAATAGTGTGAGATTTGTTATATTGCTTCTGTCATACAGTGGAGTACTTGAGTAAGGTAAACTAAGTACCCGAGTAACTCTTCTTCAATTTAGATAATATTACCACTGTTATTCCGTGAAATTAAACCTCACTTTGTAATCACTCACATTTCTTGTCTAAAGATATAACTCTGAAGTGATTTACCAATTAGCATTACTTTGACAAAATCCTTTGTGTAATATTACTAAGTTTTGAATAACACTATGTTACAAACTGTTTGTTCAATCTTCTTGGTACTTCATCTGTGCATTCTGTGACAGAAGAGTAAAGGAACAATTTTGTTTTTACTCTCGACCTTTATTGCATAATGGGGACCTAAACGTGCAAAAGTTAATACAAATGAATTGTTTGATTGAATTATAAGTTTAACCTTGCATATTTGGTGAAGGATGTTCATCGTGTAGAGTTGGTGTGTATTAGCACTCTTTTAAGTTCAACATTCTCAAAATTGACAAAAGCTTAACAATCCATATCAAAAAGTTTTGAAAAGTACAAGAACACCTATTCAACCCCCTCTAGGTGTTCGTTTCGCATTCGAGTCAAGTAGCCACTTGCCCAAGAGCAAAGGGGTTGAGTAAGCAAATGAGTGCTCTGATTGCTCTCAGAATAAAGGTGGATAAGGTGGGGTTCAGAAATCTTGCTTGCAATAGGACTTGTATAAAACATTGCCTTTGTTTTGTATCCATTTCTCCACTGATATAGCTGAATATATATGATAAGGAGATTCTTTTGATCTATACAGTGAGCATAAAACATAAAAATTCTATGTAATTCATGATGTTGAAGAATCTATGGAACAAATATGAGAAAAAAATCCAACCTTTGGGGCCTTTTGAGGAGGAGTTGCAATCTAACGGTTCAATTACCGTTTGAATTTCACTCGCGTCTACACATGGATGTTATTCATTAGGTTGAGATGAGCAATGAAAGACATGGAAGATGGAAGTTGAAATTTTGTGGAACAACCAACTTCTATGACTTCCATAGAGGGATTTAGACCAGCTTCATTAGATATCCTCAATTGGGTGTAGATGAACATGACCATACCAAAATCTCCTGTATCAACTATAAAAAGGCTTCTCTTGAATCCGAAATATTACCGGTCATTTAGCAAGAAAGAGCTGAGACAAGCTGAGGAAAATATAAGCATAGCCTTGAAGGAATTTTATCGTAAGCTTCAGCTTCAAAAATGCTACAGGTGACATGACTTCCGCCTGTTCCTCTTAACTTAATAGTGATGAGAGCTTGATTATCTTTTACAAAGCTAATCATTATGCTTGATTGGTATGCAGCTTCTTAAACTGGTTGGCATTCTCAAAAATTATGAATATGTATGTCATGGTCTCCTATATGATTTGAATGATAATCTTTGGTTGCAATATTTTGAGTTCGATTTTGTCTGACTTATAACATTGCAGGCCAGTTAAAGGAAAGCATATAAGGTTGCTTAAAGATGGTTGACTGTTCTTATGTTGGCAGCTCAGATGAGGTTGTACCTTAAATTCATATTCTCTTATATTCTTTCTGTTAATCAATTATTTTCCAAACCAATAATGCTGCCTGCTCCATCATTTATTGTAGAAGTTAATAGGATTATGGAAGGTTGGAGCATGACTTCATTAAGCACTTTGCAAATGGCAGTCACAGAAAAGGAATAAACACATTGAGACCAACTGCTAAGAGGGAGCGAAATAGAATGACATTCTTATCGGGTAAGGGCACCAAGAAGAGGTTGATTTTTAGATAATGGAAGCAAATCTTGAGGTGCATTTGTACTATGGTGAACGTTGAATAATAACCAAGGAGCAGTGCAGACAAAAAGTAAAATGGATATATAGTAATATTTACTTATTTCTGTCCATATTATGATACTCTTTCCACTAGCTCTCGTGTTTGCAATCCTTGATTCATTTATGCTCACTAAAATTTCAATTCCTTTAATCTATGTCAGCACTATGCTTAGAAAGAACAGACCATGTTCAGTTTAATTTGTCACTAGCACTTGACTATTTCATAAGTCAGGGTTGTTTACTGGCTGCTCAGCTGCCCTCATTCTTGCACTTATTGTACTCATACACGCACAAGAAATATTTTATAGAGCGAGGTTCATCCTTTTGCTTATGATCATGTACTCTGCGAATATATACTTTTGGAAGCATTTGACAATCAACTACCTGTTTATATTTGGCCTCTTAGCTCTGCCTTGCAGTACTCTCATTGGATGCAGTCCAATGAGATAGGAACTTGGTTTGCAAATTATAAATAAAACTCTATGGCCTTGATGCTTCCCGGCAAGTATACCGATCGCACAAGTAATATAATGATAAGAAAAGTTCGTCTCCACAGGGATTGTGATCGTATATCAAATAATCGTCCTTTCAAGAATGGAGGAGTTCAAATAGTTTGTGACAAATATTGTCGATTTGTGTAAAAGTGAGAACTGAAAATAAAGACTTGTTTTTGGCTTTTTGTTATGAGAAATAGAACAATAAAAATGAGAATTGATTTGTGAAAATATGAGAAAAGAATTATAGCTAGAGTGCACTCACCATATGATCCTCACTTCTTACTTTGGATTGATTTAAGAATACTTATTTATATAAATACTCAGATAATTATCATCTAGAATTAATTAGTTAAATTCCAATCCCTTGGCAATTCAACCCTTTAACCTCAATTGGAATCCTAATCCCTTAGTAACCCCTCATGAAAATTAAGCAATGAACACTATAATTAAAGCATCTGCAATTAAATATACATCTATTCCTAGCATGCATAATAATTGTTATCTTACTCGCTTTCAAGATCAAAACCCCAATATTCCTATCTAGGGTTCTAACCCTCAAACTATCATCAACTATTAGATTGATCAAGTCTAACAAAGAAAATAGAAATTTCGCACAAGGTAAAGATAAAGAAATTTATATAAACGAGTAGAAATAAACCAATCCGTCGTAACAAGGGTTCACATAAGGTTTGTGACCCTAACTACAATAAAGAAAACTTAGCCAACCTTTATCATGGCTGATAAATTCAATATTCAATGTTACTTGAGAATGTAGATGGAAGAATAAAGAAGATCAAGAATTTTTCTCCGGAGCTCTCCTTCTAACTGCACGACGGTCTCCTTCGGTCCAGAATACCTAATTCTGAGTTGAACATCCTTTTTATAGTCCCCATTTTCATCTTCCAAAACTGCCCTTTTAAAAACACGGTGCTGTGATTTCACAATCTGGCCTCTTAGCGTGAGTTTCACGCTATGAGCGTGGATGTCTCTGGATGTTCACGCTACTAGCGCGGATCTCACGCTATGAGTGTGGATGGCAATAATGACTGGCGCTACTAGCATGAGTTTCACGCCATGAGCATGGATGTCTCTGGATTCTCACGCTACTAGCGTGAGTTTCACGCTATTAGCGTGGGACTCTGGCCTGAACTTCCAAAAGTGCCTTTTTTTTCCTGTTTCCTACAAAATTAGAAGGAAATCAGTTGCACAATCTTTGATTGAGATTTATCAAATTAATAGTAATTCTAGCCCTTTTTCTCCAAGATTAATCAAGATTTCTTTCTCATTTTGGCTAGAAATCATATATATGCTAGAGGCATATCAAATCATTCTCAGATTTAAACGTTGTTGTCCCCAGCAATGTACAAGACTCAATCCAGGACATATTCAATTATTCCAACATAACAATCCATAGACACTCTCAGACACAATATGCCATGCATGCCTGACCCAATATCATAAACTCCCAACAATGTCATCAGCCACTTAAAGATACAAGTCTACATTGATTACCCCTAACACAAAAAAATAAAGTCCACTCAACACTCAGTGTTTAAGTGTATCATGAGCACTCAATCAATCACAGCTATAACACTACCATAGGCTTGATCATATTCTCAAAAATTCTTAAAAATGAAGAATCAAACACATGCATCAATTGATCAAAAGGACTTCACAGGTTGTAACTTGGCCGGGTTAAAGGGTAGGAATATATGGATAGTAGCTCAAACAACAATGAGATTGAAAAACTGATATTATTTCACTTTAACACATTCAGCTCAATGGTTTTGCTCCACTAACATTCCCACAGAATTTCGGGAATTAATTCCTTCCAAACACCTTTTATGCACATTCACCCTTTTTTTCTTTTTCTTGCTTTTTTTTCTTTTCTTTTTTTAAGGGAACAGATGAAATTTACATCCCCTAATTACTTGACCTTGGTGGAACTTACCTCAATTTCTTTGTTTTATTTTCAACACATCAGTAATTCAATCTCAATCAAGGTAAGTCACATGGATATAGGCTAAGCCATCAATCAGGCACATGTCATTTATCAACAAAATTATGTTCAGGCTCAAGGGGCTAGCAATGGAACAATTTCATACAGGTGGATTATTTTGGCCAATAGCTAACAAGAACAAAATGCCTTTATCATATCAACCAATGCATGCATTACAGAGAAACAGATCAAATTCTAGAGTGTTACAACAGTGAGGTCTCTCAACAAGAAAATTCAGTGTTTAAGATCAAACCTCACAACTACGGTATCAATATAGACTCAATAAAATTGACTTCAGACATTATCAGAATTTCACAACATCAGTTCAGACAAACGAGCAATCATGTAATCCAATTGTATCTATGCAATGTCATGCCAGAAAGTCATACAACATGCTTCCAAAAATTCAGTCAAGCACATTAACTAGATAAGCACATTTAAACCTGAGAATTACTTAAAAAACAGATCATTTTTTTTAAATCAAGGGCACACAAAATACTACAAAAATAACTAAGAAAATTAAGAGTTAGAATATCTCCCCTGATAGAAGAATTGCAGCAGTTCTAAGATGCAAGCCTACCATTCCCAGATTTAGAGAATTGTTGTCCTCAGCAATAATTAAACCACAAGAAAGAAGAAAAACCTGCACAATGGAACAAACAGTGGCATATAGGATAAACTATAATGCGCACGTTGAAACATCAGAGAGAGATATACTAACACAAAGTAAGTAAAAATACGAAACAGAAAAATAAACTAATATACAAAATCTCTGTCAGCAAGAAGATATAATCAACCCCCTATGTCATCCTGTTCAGCAGCGTGGGATAACTCAGCAAATGGAGGGTCCGGTGGTACTGGATGCTTTGGTGTATGAGACCACCATTCCCAGATTTGTTCCAAACCATGAAGCCATGTTAAGAACTCTTTGAAGCATTGATTTTTCCGAGAGATAGAGTCTCGGTGTCTCTTGTCAAACTTCAGCTCCCGGTGTCTCTTCCAACTCGTATCAAAGAGTTTCACCACTTCCTTTCTCATTGCCTTATTCTTTGTAGGATTACGCCTCCTTTGAGGCGTCCTCACCTCTTTGACATCATCTTTCAGAGTTTGAGGAAGCTCTTTCAATTCCACTTTTGAGGTAACATCTTCTTTGCAATCACTTGCTTTTTCAAGAACCTCAACCGCTACATTTTTTTCTTCCCTTAAGACTTCAAGAGTAAAAAAATCGTCTTTGTGAGAAGACTGTTTTAGAGAATCAAAGACGTGGATCATTCATTCTTAGCTTGAGCTTCCCGTTTTCAACATCAATCAGTGCACGAGATGTAGCTAAGAAAGGTCTACCCAGCAAAAGAGGCATCTCAGATCCCCCTTCCATGTCCAGCACCACAAAATCAGTAGGGAAGATGAACTTGTCCACCTTCACAAGAACATCTTCAATAATACCACTAGGCTTCCTCACAGACTTATCAGCAAGTTGAAGAGATGCTAAAGTAGGCTTCAACTCGGTGATTCCCAAGGAATTACAAACAGAAAGGGGCATCAAATTAATGCTAGCCCCTAGATCACATAATGCCCTGCAAATTTTAGTGTTCCCAATTTCAATAGGAATATTGAAGCTCCCTGGATCATGACGCTTAGGCGGAAACTTTTTTGTAATAATAGCACTGCACTCCTCAGTGAGTGTCACAGTTTGGCATTCTTGCAACTTGTGCTTCCTTGACAACAAATCCTTCATGAACTTGGCATAATTTGGCATGCTAGCCAAGGCTTCAGCAAAAGGGATATTTATATGCAACTTCTTGAATATATCAAGAAATCTACCATACTGTTGCTTCTGAGCATCCTTTTCCTGCTGAAGCCCGGCTATGAATGCTCCATACTCCTCCTGGTTGTTTGACGTTTCAAATTTCATTTGCAGGGAATATTCTACCGCCACTCCTTCCGGGTTTTCAATGATTACCCTGGCCCCACTACCTTTGGAATTTGAAGATCCATCCACGTAGATCTTCCAGGTGTTTGGGTTTGGTGAGCTCTCATTTTGGATTGAAGTCAGCTCTCTGAAAAAATCTGCCAGTGCTTGAGATTTGATTGCTTTTCGACTTTCGAAAACTATGTCGAACTCAGACAATTCCACAGCCCAGGCCATCATCCTTCCTACTAAGTCGGGCTTGTGTAGGATTTGCTGGATTGGTAAGTCTGATCTGACCACAATCTGGTGCCCTTGAAAATATGCTCTGAGCCTTCTAGCCGAGATCATCAAGGCGAAAGCCACCTTTTCTAACTTCTGATAAAGGATCTCTGCTCCCTGGAGGAGGCGACTAACAAAGTAAATTGGTTGTTGCCCCTCCTCACTTTCTTGAACTAGGACCGAGCTGACAGCAACATCTCCTACGGAAAGGTAAATTATCAACGGCTCCCCATTCCTTGGACTAGACAGGTCCGGCGGTGATGCTAGCTGTTTTTTATTTCTTGGAAAGCGGCCTCACACTCCGAGGTCCACCCATATTGCACCTCTTTTCGCAGAAGCTTGAAAAAGGGTAAAGCCGTTTCCACAGACCGAGGTAAAAATCTGGTGAGCGAAGCTAGTCTTCTTGTCAACTGTTGAATCTCTTTTTTGCTTACTAGTGGCTTCATCTCCAGTACGGCTCTGCATTTGTCCGGGTTAGCTTCTATGCCCCTATGAGTCAACATAAATCCTAGAAACTTTCCTGCCAGGACTCCAGAAGCACATTTAGCCGGGTTTAAACGAATATTGTGCTGCCTTAGTTTTTGGAAGGTTTGCTCTAGATCCTCAATATGAACTGTTGAGTTAATTGATTTAACAATCATGTCATCTATGTATACCTCCACATTTTTACCAAGCTAATCTGCGAATACCTGATTCATCATTCTTTGGTAGGTGGCACCTGAGTTTTTCAGTCCAAAAGGCATCACATTATAACAGTAATTTTCCTTTTCTGCGATGAAAGTGGTTTTTTCTTAGTCTTCGGGGCGTAGTGGGATTTGATTATATCTTGAATACGCATCCATGAAGGACAGCATCTGGAACCCAGATGAGTTGTCAACGAGCTGATCTATATTAGGCATGGGGTACGCATCCTTGGGACATACTTTGTTCAAATCTGTATAGTCCGTGCACACCTTCTATTTCCCATTTGGCTTTTTTACCATCACCACGTTGGACAACCAGGTTGTGTATTGTATTTCTCTGATAAACCCTGCTTCCAGAACCTCCTTTACATGATCTTGTAACACCTGCCGACGTTCTGCACCGAGCTTCCTTTTCTTTTGAGCTACCGGTTTTGATCCTGGGTACACCACGAGCTTATGACAACAAAAGTCATGGTCCACGCCAAGGATCTCTGAGGATTTCCAAGCAAAGACGTCTGTGTTCCTCCTTAAGCAGTCAGTAAGTCGAACTTTATCCTCTTCTGCCAGCCCCTTTCCGATTTTGGCTGTTTGAGTTTTTTCTCCAATGACTACTTCCTCCAGCTCTCCATCGGGTTTCGGCCTTGGGATCTGAGTTTCATCCCTCATGTCCAACTCCACCATGTTTACCGATGTTATTCCCTTCTTCTTGGAGTTATCCTGCTTATTACTGGGGTTCACCACGGCTGGTGTCTTAAGGTTACTGCCTATTGCTCCGACCGACTTAAAATAACAATCCTGAGATTCTTTTTGATCCCCAGGAATGGTGATTACCGTGTTCTGCTTACCAATCATCTTGAGCTTCTGATGCTTGGTGGAGACCAGTATATCCTAATCGTGGATAGTTGGCCTTCCCAGAATTACATTATACTCCGACGGGAAGTCAGCCACTATGAATCTTATCCTCTCCGACTTGTAAGCCTCCTTTGTTCCCAAGGTAAGCCTCAGGTCAATGTATCCCTTAGGGGTAGTATCACGGCCGTTGAACGCAATCAAAGCCGTGTTGCAGGTTTACAAATCTTCCACATCCAGGTTCATTTTCTGGAATGCCTGCCACAGAATTATGTCGGCACAGCTGCCGTTATCTACGAACATTTGCTTGACTTTACAGTTGACTAATGTGTCGATGATAACTAACCCGTCAACGTGTCCCGGCATGACATCCTCCAATTCTTTCTTTGTAAAAAATAGCAGTGGTGCTTCTGGTTCGGCTCCTTTAAACTTGGGCCGCTCTCGTATCGAAAGCACCTCTCTTAAATACTTTCTCCTGGCATTCATTGTATCACCTCTTCTTTGGCCAGTTTCTTACCTCGGCCCTCATCCCTGAACTTCTTTTCTCGGGGCGGGCTCATAAGCCGTCCTCCTCTCCTCTTCTTATTATTCTTCTATCCTTGATTTCTTATCAAATACTGACGCAACTTTCCTTCTCAGATATATCTTTCAATTGCGTCTCTGATATCCCAGCATTCATCGGTTGTGTGGCCAGGGCCATCATGGAACGCACAATATCGAGATTGGTCCAGGCTGGCTGGATTCAGTAATGGTCGTGGCCTATCCACCCTCTTCATTTCGGTGGATGCTACCTCTCTCCAGATTTGGGATCTGGACGAATTCAGAGGTGCATATCTATCAAATTTTACTTAGTTGAAACTTTCTCTTCTGGCCTTTTACCCCAGAAATCACTTTGCCTTCGATTTCCGAGTTTCTCCACCTGGCCGTGGTGTTGCCTTGGGTCTGCATTTTCAATCTCTATCTGTTCGAGATCCAAATATTTTTTGGACCGTGCAGTGAACTCAACTAGAATTGGGACTGGGTTTTTGTATACGGATCTAGCTAACCTGAAGGATCCGTGGAGGCCGGCAATCACCAAATGTAAATGAACATTCTCAGACAACCCGGGAACTTGTAAGGCGGCCATTTTGAAGCGGTCCAAATACTTCTGCAGCGTTTCACCAGGTTGTTGTTTTATTTTCCCCAGCACGAATTCGGACTTGGGCTGTTTTTTACTCGTAGCAAAATTCAGCAAGAATCTACCTCCGAGCTCTTCAAACGATCTGATGGATCCCGCTGGTAGAGATGAGAACCATGATTTAGCTACTCCCTTCAGCGTGGTCGCAAATAACCGGGTTATCAACGGCTCTTGAATTCCCTTAATGTACATCGCCGTATCAAAGGCATCCAAATGCACTTGGGGGTCTTGCGCTCCACCGTATTTTGGAATTTCAGACAGGTTGAGGTTCTTTGGAAATGGTGCATCCACGATCTCGTCAACGAAGGGGCTGTCATTGTATTGCCCCCTGTGATACTTCCTCCTGTAGACCCCGGATACATCGTTCGGGTTTGGGTTCTGGGATGAGCGTCTCCAATCTGAAGACTGGGGGTTCTCTTCCAGCCTTCCCGGTTGTCCTATGTCGCCGTTGCGAACTTCGGGTCCTTGATTATGAACCACATTGGGTGTGCTTCTTTGAGGCCGACTTTCGATATTTCCAATTCCTCTCCCCCGAGCCCGGGTCCCATCAGGATTCGCCTGGGTGCTAGTGATCCGCAGATCATTCATGACCCGTATTATGGCTCGTTCCGGGTTCGGGTTGGCGGCTCGACCTACTCGAGCCTCCAGCTCTCGCATCTGCCTGCCATTCAAGCCCGTGTCTTCTCTCCATCTCTTCCATTCTCTGAAGTACTGCGGCAACAGCCAGATCTGTTACCCGAGAATCACCAACTGCGCCGTTTGGTGCCTGCACAGCATCCACCGTTTGTTCCTCCATCGATTGTAACCCTTGCACGTTTGGGGCGTCTGGATTAGACGCCTGGAGTTGATGCCGAATTGGAGTGCACATCACTCACGTGCACTGCATCGGTATCTATCTGCCGATGATCCGATGGATTCTCCCTGATTGGGGAAATAGGCTGGATCCTGGAATTCGATCTTGATGGTTGTCGAAATCCACTTCTTGTCGCTCTCACCATCGTGGCTTTCGATCACGTAGTAGTGGAAAAGCGTTTCCCACAGACGGCGCAAATGTTTTGCCGTGGGCAGAGGTGTCCGACCGTAAGTCGGTTGTTTGATGTTGGATCTATAGCTTTCTCTCTAGATACCTATGGATTAGGTATCTTGGGGACAACAAATCACTACACACAGTATGATGGCCTTAGCCTGAAGGGGGTGTGTGTGAACTATCGTGTTTGAAAGAAATAGGGTTAGAGAGAGATAAGCCATACCTGTGGTCTTTAGTCCCTATTTATAGAGCTTACCTTTGGGCTTGTGTAGGTTGGGCTTCTTGCCGTCGTGGGCCTTTCCCTGGTCCATAACATAAACCATTTATGTTCCTCATGTGTTTATGCCCAGGATTTACTCGTTAAAACATGTAAGGTTTAAAGTTCGCACCTTTTTCACTAGAAGGCGTCAAAGAAAATGACTCCCTCTAATGGTAATCCACACGGCTACCTTTTGGTTGCTTCTGAGAAACACTTTCTCGTTGAGTCCTTCTTTCCTTGGAAGCTTGCTAGGCAATGACAAGGTGGAAGCTTTCAAGTGTTTAGGTTATTTTTCTCAAGACTGTAATGTTGTTTTGAGGTTAGGTGAGAGGAGCAACAATGGAAGAAGATATGAAGAGAGAAGGAGCGGCCAAGACTAGGGTTACTAGTCAAGGGAGGCATTATTCTTCTTGTCTTGTCTTGGAATGATAGGGTCGTTACTTGGATGTTATATAATTAGGGTTTTATCCTAATTGAAAAACATTACTTAGGCCCATATCCATGAAGATATGTTGTATCTTCTTAGGATATTATTTAATCATGAAGTTAAACACCTCATGATTTGACTTCCAATTAAGAATTGAATTGAATTGAAAATCCAAGCCCAATGGATCATATCCATTTATAATCTCCTATAATCTTCATCAAATCCCTTAATTGTTGCAAGATACGATGTTATTTAAATTCATAATTCAAATAAATTAGTAATAAAAAACTCTATCCAATTTCATTAGATATTGATACGTTGTTGCAAGATACGTTGTTTTATAGTGTGAAAGCATTAAAAATGAGGAATTATAACCATGCAAAGACAGAATTAAATATAAAGCATTAAATATGAGAAATCATAACCATACAAAGTTGAAAATAAATATAATATTTCCATTTTCTACAATTAATTTTGAACACAAACTTCCTTTATCCCAACCAAAATGACGTAGTTTTTAGGTGACTGCACCAATGCTTATATGCAGTCATATTACAAATCATTTTGCCCATATATATATATATATATATAGAGAGAGAGAGAGAGAGGGGCAGGATCCTTTGACACCAGTGTCAATTTTCAAATTTGACACCTCATCTGAAAGCCGTTAGATAAAAAAAGATCAACTCTGTCACATGCTTACAAATCAGAGTCGTTGATCTTTTTTGATCTAACGGATCTCAGATGAGGTGTCAAATTTCAAACACTGGTGAGCATGGTAGGAAAGGCTAGTTTGGGAGATTGGTGATGGGCAGTCCATTAAGTTCTGGCAAGATAAATGGTTGTCCCATAGTTACTCACTACAAGATCGTGTTATAAGGGGGGAGCAAATTATTGACCATAATATAACAGTCGCTGATATGTTACCCCTGGTGGTGCTTGGAACTATGAAATACTTAAGGAACTTCTTCCTAAGGATGTTATTGCCACTCTCCAAGGCACTAACTCCAAATGAGGCTAATGAGCAAGATAGGAAACTTTTGTATCTAGAGGGTAATAAGACAATTACAGTGCAAGGTGTTTATGATGTTCTTCTCAAGCAAAATAATGTATTGGTAGAGAAGAATAATCTATGGCCAATTCTTTGGCGCTGGAAGGGTACACAAAAGGTAAAAATAATGATGTGAAAAGTGATGCACAAGAGACTTCTTACAAGATCCAGGACGACACAATGGATGAGGCAGATGACACGTGCCCAGTTTACGGCCTAGAAAGGGAGACTATTTCACATGTCATTCAGGAATGTAGTGAAACCAAATCCTTGTGGCTTAAACTAGTTCCAAGTTATAAAGTTGATGATTTCTTCTTAGGAGTTATGGACCAATGGCTGTAGAAAAATATTGCCATGCATGTTAATGATAGGCAAGATAAAAAATGGCTAACTATTTTCTTTCTAACATGCTGGAAGATTTGGCATTGGCGAAATGAAAGAACGCATGGTGCCTCGCTGATGCCCGTTTTCGTGAAGGAAAACCTAATCCAAAATCTTGCAAAGGACGTGGAAGAGGCTGCAAACAAATGTACAAATCTGGCTTCTGACAAAAGAATCATGGTAGCGGACATATCTTGGCAGTTTCCCAATTTGGGTGTTGTCAAGGTTAATACGGATGGGGCTACACGTGGTAACTCTGGTCCAACTGCTTGTGGGGGTGTTATTCGTGATGAGTGCGGTAAGTGGCTTGGTGGCTTTGCATATAAATTAGGAAGGTGTTCTTCTTTCAAAGCAGAATTATGGGGTGTCCTTATGGGGTTGGAGATGGTTGGGAATGTTGGATACCGTAACATCATTATTGAAAGTGATTCAACAAGTGTGATCACTGTGCTCACTAGAAATGATACAGTAGTTTGTGAGAATCATCTGATTTCTCGCTTATAGACATGGATCGATAAAAGCTGTTTTGTGATTTTCAGGCATACTTTGAGGGAGGGTAACTCTTGCGCAGACTGGTTGACAAATTTCATATTAGACTATGAGGGGCAGAAAGACTATCTTATTTGGCAGGAACCTCCTTCTAGCATCCAATTACTATTGCTTGCTGATCTGTCAGCTGTTAGAAGACCTCGTGCTTTGAGTTGCAATAGTTAAGTTTCTTTTTATGTTCTTTCTTTGTTTTGTGGCTTAGGCCTTTTGTTTATAAAAAAATTAAAAATTAAAAAAATTCAGATTAGTTACTGGGAACAGAGGAGCCATCCCTCTAGCGTTTCAAAACTTGTACTTGTTGTTCTCCCCTTATATTTATTGTCCTAGAATTGCCAAAATCAAATGGGTTCATTATAATTAAATAAAGGGAAAAGTGTCTATCATTTTAAAAGGATGTAAAATTGTGTTATTTTAAGTGAGAGAAAGAGATAGATAAAGGAGGAGAGAGAGTAGACAAAAAAATAAAAAGGTGTGGGTCCCACCTCTTTGTGAGAGTGAACTGACATAAGTTGTGTCATTTAAAAGGACAAACACTTTTCCCTTAAATCAAATGATGGATTGAATCAGCAA
The DNA here is from genome assembly GCF_033153095.1 of Gastrolobium bilobum. Taxonomy (NCBI): domain Eukaryota; kingdom Viridiplantae; phylum Streptophyta; class Magnoliopsida; order Fabales; family Fabaceae; genus Gastrolobium; species Gastrolobium bilobum. The sequence goes on along the minus strand of NW_026898767.1, from coordinate 34,957 downwards.
AACTAGTCGGTGCGATCTACAATTTTATTGGTCGTTTACTAATGTAGCATGTGCTCTTTAAATTTCTTTTTTCTTTTTGGTGGAGGGTGGGGGTGTTTCTTTTAGGGAAAATACTACTCTCATTTTACATGAGATAATTATCTCACTTCAAAAATCTCACCCACTCTTTTTCTTTTTTCTTTTTTATCCTTTAATGATGGGTCCCACGTGGCTTCTCTCTATAACATGAGAGAACTACTCTCATGTAAAATGAGAATAGCATTCCCTTTCTTTTAGTTAGTTTTTTTTTTTTAGTTTACTTCTTCGGAAATCATGCTCTCCTGTGACAGGAGAGCAAATTTTTTTCTACACAAAATTCGTTTTCTTTGCCAATTAATTTTTTAATATAAATTGTGGGACCTACATTTAATTTGTCTCTACTTTTTTTCTCTCATGTTATCCTACAATATAAGAAAACATGAACCCTTGCTTCTTTTAGGAATAGCTATGCAGTTTAATAGTGAAATTGATATTCATTACCCTATCTGCTGCTATGATGCTTTGGTCTGTAAAGCTCTAGCTCCACATTTTAAAAATAAAAGGTTTCTTTGAGTTTATTGTATTTTTGGACTCCAAACTCCAAAAAGTTTCCTTGGCCCACACACTGATATTTACTATCTTTTAAGAACTGTGGTTGATCAGTGAAGCTGGTGCTGTGGCCCAATGCCCTGTAAATTACAATGGAGTTACAATGTCCATGATTAACTATGTTATTTTCTGTTTGATGATTCCCCTAAAATGAATCAAAGCTAGATTTCAAACAAATGGATTATGATGCCAGAAAGAACTTGCAGGAAAAATCATCACCACTCCTACTAGCAGTAGCATGCCAATCCCATTAACTACTTTAATACTTTGCCAACATTGGAGAATTTCTTTTTCTTTTTCAATTTAGTCAGTTTTATTTTTCACTACAACTTGGGTTGGGATGGTTAGATTTTAATTTAAAAAAAATAAACACTCTATTTGTTGTCAGATATGTACATTTATTTTTATTTATCTAGGCATGTTACATGAGCTTTTTATTTTTATTTTTATTTTGTTACGTAACTTTGTGCTTGTTTACGAAATTGCGTTGAAGATTATGTCAATTAAATGAACAAAAAATTTCTTGGAAGAAAACTGCCCAGCATAAGTATCTCTCTCCTCATGTGCAATTTCTGGTTCTGAAATTGATTTATTATCTTTTTTTGGTACTTCATTTTAGTTTTCTATTTTATGTTATAGTAATTGGAATTGGGCATTTTGAATGCAGTGAGAATCTAAGAGACAAATACAAAGAGTACCATCGAGGACCTTTATATTTTGATGGTTTGGTTCTTATCTATCTTCTAATTCTAGGCAAATTTATGCTTTATGCTTTTAAAATATCACAAGGAAGATTATAAACCACTGATATTCACCTTTCTGCAGGGTTCAACTCTTTATTCTTGTACAGGAGATTATACCGGTGTCATACATCATTGGATGCATTTTATGCAGATAATAGGAATGTGGAAAGGATAAAAGACATCTCTTTGAAGGACTTTATAAAAAGAGTATGATGCGAAGAAACCGGTACAAAGATAAAAGAATTTTTAATAGTAACCTACATAAAAAAATTTTACATCGTGAGGTTCTGTTCCAGGGTTCTAACCGGTACAAAGATTAACATGATTTGGCTTGTTCTAACACTTAACTATCCTTCACAGATATAGCATCCTTGTTGGTTTCCTTTTCACATGGCTCAAAGGTCTTATTTTTTCTTTTTATAAATATAATTTCATTCTAAATAATAAGTTTGTTTTAACCTTTATTCTGCACTAAATGCGTTTGTTATCTAGGAAAGTCTCCTCTATGCTATAAATCAATTTCAAGAAGCAAAGGCTTATAGACCAACTTCTAGGATTTTGTTTCTTTTCCTGTCTATAAACTGCAAATATACGTTGTTCCATGTACTAGTTGTCTCATGCTCATTTTTCTGTGTTTGTAGGATGTCCCTCCAGCAATTCTTAGATTCTTATGGGAGCACTGGTCAGAATGGGCAGATAGCAATATTGATGCATACTCAACTATTGCCATTAAAATTGGTCCCTGCAACTTGCTAGGGGATAGAGCAGGAAGTTTTGGGGGTCTAGTTATTCTTCCACTGACTCTCACAACTGATAGTATTTAGACATTACTCTCAAAACTAGGCTTGGCCATGGTCTCATAAAAACAAGAGAATTTGTAACAAAAGACCTGAAGAACGAAGAGGATGATGATGAAGGGTTTCATGAAATGGTTAAGAGCTTTGCAGAGAAAGCTAAGGCTGATGTCACGAATCTGCTAGAAGAAGAGAAGAAAATCATGGCTTTGGTGAAACTCACAATTAGCTGGTGCATTCTGCCATGTACAAGTACTAATATTTGCGAGTTACATAAATTGAGTGTGGTTTCTTGTAATATTACAAGGGAAAAGTGTGTATCCTTTTAAAGGATACACACTTATATCCTTTTAAGAAAAATAAAGAAATAAACTTGGAGAAGAGAGAGAGAGGAGGAAAAATTTTATAGTTTAAAATTTGAGAAAACACACTATATTTATCTAAAAGGGCCATCCTTTTAAATGATAAACATAACTTTGTGCTCGTTACATGAGCTTTTTATTTTTTTTTTATTTTGGTACGTAACTTTGTGCTCGTTTACGAAATTGCATTGAAGATTATGACAATTAAATGAACAAAAAATTTCTATACAGGATTTATTTGGAAAAGTGGTTGACAATTTGGATATTGGGACTTGATCCATTTAGTAGTGGAATTACAACAGCGTGATTTCTTCTCATAGCCAGAGCTATAGCGTAACTCGGGGGCTGCATACAAAAATCATCATCAAAACCTAATGGGAAAAACGAAACTGAGGGCATTATTCAATTCTCCATGCAAGAAAAAAGCATTATCTAATTCTGTCCAGGGTGTGACCACGCATAAATCAATCAAAACTAAGTGCATAGGCATTCAGGTTAAAATTCATTGGTAATATACTAATAGAAGTGCCCCCTTCCCAAAACACACAAACAAGATAACCAAATTGCATACAAAGTTAAAAATTCACATCTAAAATTGTATATCACTAGCGAGAATTAATATTCAATGAAGGGTAAAAACAAGAAGAGAAAAGCAAGTTTGCCATTGGAAAGGTATTCACTTCAAAAGAAAGAGAAAAACATCCCTCAAAAATCAAATATCAGGTTTTCACTTCAAAATCGAGACAAAATCAAGAACTTTTCCTCCCAAAACTTTTCACTTCGGTTCAGATTCCCATCAATATTTTATAATCAACCAAACAACATTAGTAAAATCAACCAACTTTTCCAAAAAAATTTGGCATACCAAACACTTTTTTGTAACTTACTCAGGAAAAAGAATTCCCACCATATTTTCAGAAATCTTTTTTTCCATGTAAAAAAAATATCTCCTCTACCAAACGCCCCTTAATATCTTATTATACATGTTTCCATATTGTTAAACTCTTCTATGGTTGAATCTTGGCAAAACTCTAAACAATTTCTTTTTCAATATATTTAATCAAAGAATCATCAAAAAAATTGGTCTTCCATTCTAGTTCGAAGCCTATTGTAACACCCCGTTCTAGATCGGTTTGTTATCATTACGTATGGTATTAAGCTTATTAATAAATAGGGGAAGTAAGTTGGGATAAACTTTTTCTTTTCTCAACATAAAATAATTTCGTATTTACTTCAATTGTTATTAGTACTCATACATTATCCACTTATGTTATAATTTACTTCAATTGTTTCATGCATACTCATAAACTTTTGTTTTTTTATTTAAACATCTCATCCTCAATAAGTCCTACATTCCATCATTCATTTAAGGGATATATTTTTCTTATGTTGTAGGAAAAAAACTACCTCATGTTGTAGAAATAAAAGTATAAGTGGGACCCACAACTAAGAGGAGAGAGAAAAAAGAGTGGTGGGACCCAATCCCTTTTTGAGTGTATAGGAGAGTTGTTTATCTCATGTAAAATGAGATAAACATAACCCTATTATTTAAATACCTTGACAAAGTCATAAACAATGGGTACTCCTTTTAAAACATCCTCCTTGTGAGGGATGTTGACATATTTTAGCCCTTGGAACGAGTAGAATTCGAATCTTTTTCGAAAAGCATTTGAATCCCACATTTTTTTGCACTAGGGATTCGAATCCCTAATTGGAGGATTTGAATCCCTCCTTAACAAAAACAAGACAGTAGCTTAAACCCAGCATTTTCACAATAGGGATTTGAATCTCTAAAGGAAGGATTTGAATCCTTCCCAAATTTTTCTTGATAGTAACTGAAATTTAACAATTTAACAGTAGGAAATCAAATTCCTGATGAAAGGATTCGAATTCCTCCTTGACAGAAGCTAGACAATGGCTCAATTTCAGCATTTTAGCAGTAGGCATTTGAATCCGTTATGGAAGGATTTGAATCCCTCCTGGACAAAAACAGCAACATTTCTCAGCAAAATGAACCGTCTTTACACCTCCAAGGCTCATGTGATTCCTAATTGACAATTTTACAACATATATTATGTCATTCTTAGCCATTTTAAGGCTTTAAGTCTAGGATCCATCCATGGACCAATTTAACACATCTTATAAAAATTATTAGGCATCACATACACATACAGTCATACTTAAAATCCTTTTTGGTCACCTAGCCATTCATTAGCATAGGTTCCCATTACATCTCTTGTTTCACAAGGAATATATCAACATTTTCACACCATACTTGAATGTTCAACTACATAACAACGGTCTCTTGCACAAACACATCCTTGAGTCTTTTCTTACAACTTTACATAAACCATACGACACTGTACAATCTCATAAATCATACATTTACATATCATATTTAATGGTCCAATTACATATACATGCTCATTGTTCTCTAAACAAATATACAACATAGGATAACAAATATACAACATATAAACTATTACATACACCTAAACAAGTACTAATTTTTTTGAAATTGATCCATTGTCTCCGATTAATTCCCTGTTTTTTTTTTTTTTGCAGTAAGAATGAACCTTGTATTTCCACAACAAGAAAAGTCAAATCTTCAGACTGAGGATAAGTTGTTCTTAAGGAACTTAGATTCCTTCGGAATTCCAATGAGAGGAAAGCACATATATGGTTATAGAAAACCAAGATCAGGAGAAAAAGACACACTTTCATGTGTAAAGAACTGTAATGCAGTAGAACTAAAAGTTTCAGCTGCACTGGACCAACAGTCCTATCAACGTACTGATAATAATGCGGACAAAATCTTAAGATGCTCAAGAGATTTTGGAATTTGAAAGAAGAGAAAGGTCCAAGAAGGCGAAGAAAACATTTTGGCAAGTTCAAAGAAGACTACTAAACTTCCATCCAGGAAAGTACATGAGCCAAAGTCAGAAGGGGAAGAAGACATTTTGGCATATTCAAAGAAGACTACTAAAATTTCATCCAGAAAAGTACATGAGCCAAAGAAGAGTCTTTCTACCTTGAATAAGAAAAGAAAATTTGAAGACAATATCAGGATTGACACTTTGGAAGAAGATGAGGAAGTTCTTTTTCTTTCAAGGACAAAGTCAAGAAGCCAAACTAGAAATATGGATACTATGAAGGTGACTGCCTTTACAAAATAATCATTTGATTACTTTTGCACAAAGATTAAGGTTAAATAATAATTATATTTTCATATCGGGAGAGCTATGTGCAAAAATAGTCAAATCATTATTTTGGAAAGCTATCTCACAAAATACATGAACAAATAAATAAACCTTTCGAATGATTATTTAGATGTAAAAAAACCATATCATTGGTTGATGAACAGTAGACAGGACATTTTCAGACATTGAGTACAAGGTACAAATGCTGCTCTTTCCTTTTTCATGCACTGATGACATATTCTGGAATTTTGTTCAGTATCCTGTTAACACAAATAGTAAAGGACTTATTAAACAGTGTTATAAGGCTTAAATACCAAAAAAATTGTCGTCAACTAAGACACTGTTCATAAATGTAAGAAATAAGCATTCAGAAAGGTAGTCCACCTTCATATTATCCATATTTCTAGTTTGGCTTCTTGACTTTGTCCTTGAAAGGAAAAGAACTTCCTCATCTTCTTCCAAATTGTTAATCCTGATATTGTCTTCAAATTTTCTTTTCTTGTTCAAGGTAGAAAGACTCTTGTTTGGCTCATGTACTTTCTCGGATGGAAATTTAGTAGTCTTCTTTTAATGTGCCAAAATGTCTTCTTCACCTTCTGACTTTGGCTCATGTACTTTCCTGGATGGAAGTTTAGTAGTCTTCTTTGAACTCGCCAAAATGTCTTGTTCGCCTTCTTGAACCTTTCTTTTCTTTGAAATTCCAAAATCTCTTGAGCATCTTGAGATTTTGTCTGCATTATTGTCAGTATGTTGATTCGATTGTTGTCCCAGTGCAGCTGAAACTTTTAGTCCTACTGCATTACAGTTCTTTACACATGAAAGTGTGTCTTTTTCTCCTGATCTTGGTTTTCTATAACCGTATCTGCGCTTTCCTCTCGTTGGAATTCCGAAGGAATCTGTGCAACTTAAGAACAACTTATCCTCAATCTGAGGATTTGACTTTCCTCGTGGAAATACAAGGTCCATTCTTACTGCAGAAAAAACAGGGAATTAATCTGAAGCAATGGAGTAACATCCCAAATAGATTATCTATTTATCAGTCATTCAATGATTCAAACTCCAACATGCCAATCGTACATAGTAACTTAAGTCCAAGCAACATTACTGTGTCTGTGTGTATAGAATATGAATTCATTAACCTATACATACTAACAACATAAATTCACTACCACATTCATAAGCATGATATAGGAAACTAAGCATCAAAGTAATCTAGCCATACATTAAGCAAATAACCCAAATTCTGAAAAACCAATATATAATTCAGTGTTGATAATGTATTACTAAATCAATAAGATGATATGGTAGACCAAGATGTAACCTAGCCGCATCAGTATTTGTCCCAGATACAGCCTGACCTCGTCGGTCTTTGTGCCATTTGCAGTAATATGTTATCGGTTATTTTTTTAATTTTTAGGGTTCATTTGTGACAACTGACAAGATTAAAGTTTAGTAAGCTTTAGTTTGAGGTAGAGAGTTGGAAATATTGTAAATACATTAATAATACTATGTGGGAAGAAGTCCCACATAATTAAATTATTATTGTTATGTAATTGTTATACTTAGTTTATATAATAGAGCCTAAGTTGTGTTATAGAATCACACCGATTTCAACATACGCCTCTTAATATTCAACACTTTGTTATAAAACCTTCCAATAATACATTACAAATGGAACAATGGAACTACTTTATCCAACCTGGCAACCTCCTATCCCCATACCAATTCTTCATGAAACAATTCTACAACAGCAATTGTTGTCAAAGTTGTTTCTTTCACCATAGTATCTTGGCTTACATATCTAACAAGCAAAGGAGGATTTAAGTGTCTGAATGATACAGTTAAAAGTGCATCCTAATAGAAGAAAACCAGTTAAGCAAAAATGGAGAAAATTGACAAATTAAACAAAATTCAGAGACTAACTTAGAAGTCAATATGATACAAGAGGAGATCATCCTAGACCAAGAAGAGTAGCTGGGGCCCCTACGTGGGCCAAGGATTACAGCATCTTTTAGTTAGGCCCATTAGTAACAGAAACAATTGCTGAGTTGTTGTGTTTTTACAATACTTTGTTTACGTGTCTTGTTGTGGGGTTAGTTAGGTGTATTGGATAATACTGACTATTAAAGGGAATTGAAGTGTAAAATTGAGGATTCATTCAGAAATATAGAAACCCATTGTCCTTGTTCTTCTTATTTTCTCTGTGTTCTTGTTATGCCCAAATTGAGTTCCTCTGCAGGGTTCGCGTCCCTTATCATTGGTGCTTTCATCAATTTCGGGCTCAACAAACACTTTACCTGGCGGAGGAGTTTGGAGCATTTCAGCTTCGTATTGATCGCGGATTGGAGGAAATGCAATCGCGATTTGAGCACCGCTTCAATGAACATCAGAGCCAGTTCATTGGACTCACTGCGCAGCTCCAGCAGATACATGCTGCAGTTGTTGGTGCTGAGAATCAACCACGTGGTACGACTTCTTCCTCTTCCTCTGAATCTTTGTGAACGAATCAACCACGCCTGGATCCTCATGATCCTAGGGTTTTGCTGAAAACAATCCGCATGGAGTTACCTGTATTTAGTGGTACAGATCCTAATAGCTGGATTTTTCGCACAGAGTTATACTTTGGCTTACAACAAGTTCCTGAGGCCATTAAGGTACGCTTAGCTGGAATGAAAATGGAAGGTTTGGCCGCTCCATGGTTCCAGTGGTTGTTTAATGGTGGTTCCATCCGTTCTTGGGATGAATTGAAATTGGCGGTCAGGCAGCGATTTGGGGGAACGGCGTATCAAGATTTGCGGGGAGTGCTTTCGAAATTGACACAGGACGGTTCACTCAGTGAATATATCCGCAGTTTTGAGGCGTTGATAAATCAAGTCACGGAGTTTTCGGATGAGGTTCTCATGTGCTTCTTTGTATCAGGTCTGCTTCCTGATTTGAGGAGGGCTATTCAATTGCATTCTCCAACTTCCCTTCACCAGGCAATGCAGTTAGCGATCACATACGATGCTCATTTTGTGGAATTGCGCTCATCATTCTCATCTAGTGGTGCTAAGCGAATTTTTTCCAAAAATTCTTATTCTGTGGAGCATCCACAGCCTCCAAATTCAATGGTACCAAGTCAGAAACCCATAGTTCCAGCCTTACCTTCATCAGTTTCCAATCGGCAGTTTTCTCATGAAGACTTACAGAAGAAGAGGGATTTGAGGCTTTGTTATACGTGTGATGAAAAGTGGACACCACGTCATAGATGTAAGGGTAAGCTTTATCTCATGCTGGGGAATTTTGACGAGCCAGTAGTTGATGAAGCTACTGAGGAACAAATTGTGTGGAAATCAGAGGCAACAGATGAGGACACTCATGAAGCTGCCTTGCATTCTCTCGAGGGTGAAAGCAATCCTAGAGCACTTCAGTTCCGTGTGAATTTCAGAAGCAGGTTAGTAGCTATCCTTGTGGATTCTGGAAGTTCACACAATTTTATACAGCAGCAATTGGTGGAAAGTATTGGGTTACTAACAGTGAAGGTCCCTAAGATGCGTGTATTTTTAGGGAATGGTGAGTTCCTTACATGTGAAAGGAAGTGTTTGGTTGTTCCTTTGGAGATTCAAGGACATGTTTTCACTGTTGATCTTTGGGTAATTGAATTATCTAGCCTTGGTGTGATTTTGGGAATTGCTTGGCTGAGTAGTTTGGGCAGGGTGTTACATGATTATACAGAATTAACCATGGAGTTTATGGGCACGGAAGGTAGAGTGGTTCTACAAGGAGAAGGGTTTGGAACAAAAAGGCAACCATCTGAACAACAATGATTTTATATGCACGAGAATGAGGGTTGTGAAGTGGGGCCTGATCTTCTTGAATGGAAACCGAAGGTGCCTGCTGCTATTTGGGACATTTTGGTTCATTTCCATACTGTTTTCCAGCTACCACAAGGGCTGCCACCAACTAGGGGGTGTGATCATGCTATCTACTTAATTGAGGGTGCTAAACCTGTAAGTGTGAGACCATATAGGTATGCCCAACACCAAAAATGGGAGATTGAGAAGCAAGTGTCAGAATTGTTAGCTTCGGGTTTGATTAAAGAGAGCAGGAGCCCTTTCTCATCACCTGTGTTGCTAGTTAAGAAACAAGATGATTCTTGGAGGATGTGTATCGACTATCGTGCACTGAATAAAATTACAATCAGGGACAGGTTTCCCATCCCAACTATAGATGAGCTCTTGGATGAGTTAAATGGAGCCAATGTATTTTCCAAGTTGGATTTGCAAAGTGGGTACCATCAAATTCTGTTGAGACCTGAGGATACCCTCAAAACAGCCTTCCGAACTCACGAAGAGCACTACGAGTTCTTAGTCATGCCTTTTGGTTTGACTAATTCTCCTTCCACCTTCCAAGCAGCCATGAATCACATGTTTAAGCCCTTCTTACGGAGGTTTATTACGGTTTTCTTTGATGATATTCTTATATAGAGTGGGTCGATGGAGGAGCACTATGGGCATATTTCCTTGGCTTTGGGCTGTTTGCAGGAGAACCAGTTCAAGGTGAAACTTAGCAAGTGTGGCTTTGCTTTACCGGAGATAGATTACCTTGGTCATTTGGTATCTGGGCAGGGAGTGCAGGCTGATCCTATTAAGATTGAAGCTATGACACAGTGGCCATAACCAAGGAATGTGAAGCAAGTGAGGGGATTTATTGGGCTCACCGGTTATTATAGGCGATTTATTAAACAATATGCTGCCATAGCCTCTCCTTTGACTGATTTGCTCAAGAGAGACTCATTTCAATGGAATGCAGAAGCTGAAAAATCATTTGTGGCATTAAAGACTGCCATGACACAAACTCCAGTCTTAATTTTACCTAATTTTTCTGTTCCGTTTGTAGTTGACACAGATGCCTCAACTTTGGGTATAGGAGCTGTACTTCAACAGTATAATCGGCCAATTGCTTTCTTCAGCAAGAAGCTTGGTCCAAGAATGAGAGCAGCTTCCACATATGTCAGAGAGTTATTTGCAGTGACGGAGGTAGTTAAAAAATGGCGTCACTATCTCTTGGGGTCTAAGTTTGTAATTAGAACGGATCATCGCAGCTTGAAGGAGCTATTGACACAAACAGTCCAAACGATGGAACAGCAAAAATACGCCTGCAAGTTGATGGGGTATGATTTTACCATCGAATATAAGTCTGGAGCAGCCAACACTGTGGCAGATTCCTTGTCCCGAAGTCTTGAAGGAGAACAAACAAGTACGGTTTTATCTTTAATTTCAGCAGCTACCTTTCAATTGGTTGATCAGATTAGAGATGAAAAACTGTCTGATACTGAATTAGTTGAGTTGCGGTTGAAATTGCAAAACAATGACTTGGGCCATTCTAAGATATCTGAGAGGGAAGGCATTCTTTATCACAAAAGTCGATTTTTAATTGGATCAAAGTCTGACTTAAGACAGATTATAATGAGGGAGGCACATTCTACACCTATGGGGGGGCATGCAGGAATAACCCGCACCCTACTAAGACTCTCAGCTACTTTTTATTGGCATGGCATGAGGAAGGATGTAGAAGAATTTGTTAAACACTGCTCTACTTGTCAGTTAGTAAAATCTGCCACCACTCCTCCATTGGGGTTGCTGCAACCATTGCCTATACCAGAAGGGGTGTTTGAGGATTTGAGCATGGACTTCATCACAGGGCTACCCAATTCTAAAGGGTTTAATGTCATCTTTGTAGTAGTAGATCGGTTAACTAAGTTTGCGCATTTCGGTGCTTTATCTCATCCATATACAGCGGCTAAGGTGGCTACCTTATTTTGTGACATGGTTGTTAAATTGCATGGTTTTCCCCGGACCATTGTTTCAGATAGGGACTCAATTTTTTTGAGCCAATTCTGGTCTCAACTCTTCAAGTGTAGTGGGACAGCTTTGAGAACCAGCATAGGCTATCATCCCCAATCGGATGGGCAGACGGAGGTTACAAATCGTTATTTGGAACAATACTTAAGGGCATTTTGTCATGATGAGAATCATAAGTGGGCTTTCTTCTTGGGGTGGGCTGAGTACCACTATAACACTACGACTCACTCTTCCATTGGGATGACTCCATTCCAGGCTCTTTATGGCAAGGTCCCAACTATGATACCTCAATATCCAAGGGGTTCAGTAAGAGTGGAAGCAGTAGATGCTACATTAACCCACCGGGATGAATTATTGAAGAGACTGAAGAAGCAGTTATAGAGTGCTCAAAGTAGGATGAAAAGTAATGCTGACAAGCATCGGAAGGATGAGACATTTGCTGTTGGTGATCTAGTGCTGGTGAAGCTACAACCTTATAGGCAGATATCAGTGGCATACCACAAAAATCAGAAGATTAGCAAGAGATATTTTGGGCCTTTTCCCATAGTCAGAGTATTAAGTCCAGTAGCATACACGATTGGACTTCCTGATGGCTGCCACATCCATCCTTCTTTCCATATATCTTCACTCAAAAGATTCCGTGGAGATGGTTCGATAGTAGCTTTGCCTTTACCAACTGTGAGTAATGACAATCTACCTATTCAAGTTCCTATTTCAGCTTTAATGTCACGAGAAGTGCAGGCTACAGCTGGTGTCCGTAAGCAGTGGCTAATACAATGGTCACACTCTCTGCCTGAAGATGCTACCTAGGAATTTGAGGATGACCTCATAACCCACTACCCAGAATTTTCGCTGCCGAGAATGAACCTTGAGGACAAGGTTCCTATTGGAGAAGAGGCGAATGATACAAGAGGAGATCATCCTAGACCAAGAAGAGTAGCTGGGGCCCCTACGTGGGCCAAGGATTACAGCACCTTTTAGTTAGGCCCATTAGTAACAGAAACAATTGCTAAGTTGTTGTGTTTTTACAATACTTTGTTTACGTGTCTTGTTGTGGGGTTAGTTAAGTGTATTGGATAATACTGAGTATTAAAGGGAATTGAAGTGTAAAATTGAGGATTCATTCAGAAATATAGAAACCCATTGTCCTTGTTCTTCTTATTTTCTCTGTGTTCTTGTTATTCCCAAATTGAGTTCCTCTGCAGGGTTCGCGTCCCTTATCACAATATGAATAGGTTAAGAAAATGAAAATTAGTGGATCTGGAAGAGCAAGAAAGTTCCAATTCCGATACAATATAAATATGCCGAGATCTACTTCAGCACATCCTATTTTACTTCCTGAGTATATAGAAAGAAGTAGATGACATACCAAGCCGGAGGAGGAATTTGCTTGTAACCACTTTGATAACTTCTTGTAGGATGATTTCTTGACGTCTAAAGTAATCCCTGAAGGCCTGCACGGTAATACATGGTTTGACCTACAATGCCGATAGACAAACACTAATTAGATTACTCGAGGTAAAAAAAGGAGAAAATTGAAGTAACAAATGTAATAAATTCCTATAATCATCTTAAACTTTAATTTAAAAAAAAATGCCAAACAATTCGCAAAATAAATGCATCATTATTCCACTAGCTCAAGCCTTGCAGCTTATGTATACGTGACCCCTAATATCTTGCTTGTGATCTTTTAACATATATGTTTATGTAAACTTTCTTTTTCTGTGTAAAATTATATGTATATAAAAAAAACACTAATTAGATTCCATAAGCCTTGCAGCTTATGTAAATTTTGATGACATGGCACACTGTTATTTACATTACCAAATTTCTCATGATCTCATCCAATTAAAAGTGTACTCCATAGTGGTCATATTTTGGAGACCTGTGTTACTGAACGAATTTATTTTAGAAAATTTCAAAACTGACCCTAATTGTCAACCAAAATTCCTGGTTTGCTGGATTTTTTGGCCATTCTGTTTTTAATGGTTCAACTTGGTCAACCAAGAGGACAAACACACACACACACACAGAGAGAGAGAGAGAGAGAACCCTACCATAGAGTGCTTCCGGGCATGGGAAGGTCTTTGTCCTTCAGTGTTGTATGCAATGCTTGTAGAATGCACTTGTCCAACAGCAAATCAATGTCTGCAGTTGATAGATTATGATGGTCATTTGGGTCACCAGCAAAGCCAGTATCCGGTAACTTCAAATCCTCCACTTCATTCCCTTTTGTGTTACTTGTAATGAATCAAACAATCAGGGTCAAGCAATACTTGCCACAGCAAATCACGATAATAATGAGTTATTCTCAAGGCCTTTCCGGGTTAGAGAACATACCGCAATAGGAGCAGGATTTCCGGGTACTTTAACAGACCATGGTTCACCAGCTACAAATGAAGGAAGACCTTGAAGAGGGACATTGATACCTGCGAACATCAAATCAGCTCTTCCAATAACAAAATGAGAAACCTCACCACCCTTCAGCGTGAAACAAGGGAGTAACTCTCGAACCATCCACAGAGCATAAACTGCAAAATCACAAATGAAATCATCATGCTTTTTCATAACTCCTTAATGCTTCGCTTCAGTTTCTTCCCTCTGGTGAGACTACGCCTCCACCGCCTTCTTGAACATTCTCTTATTCGCCTCTCTCTCTCTCTCTGCTAAGTGAAACTTGGTATAACGGCGAAGTTTTGACTATTTGTTATGTTTCATTTTAGGGTTTTATTAATCTTAGGGTTAAAGGAGATAAAATATCTCATGTCATAGTCATATAGAGATAAATTTACGGGCTCCACCATCTGAAAAAAAAAGTGGCACATTTGTCGAAGGATGTGTATGAGAGAAAATTATCACATGTAACATAAGAGTAATTTTTCCCTTCATTTTATATAGAGAAATTTGCAGAGTGTTACTAACATAGGGTTTTGATCTATTTTTAGCAATAAGCTGCACATCCTTCCATCCATTATTCTTTTTTTATAATTAAATTCCTAATTCAGATTTCAATTTTTGTAAATATAATTTTATAAAATTTCAAATAATAATGACACAAATCCTTGCAAAAAAATAATTATTTATTATTATTTTGTAAATCTAATTGTAATAAATAAAAGTTCATCTCTGAGATAAAATATAAAAACCTAGACGCAAATATAAGAGCGTTTTTTGTGGATAAATATAAAAACTTAACATACTAATAGTTAGAGGTGGCAAACTCGGCTCGGCCCGAAGGGCCGACCCACCAACATATTTTTATAATTAAATTAAAATTTCATCCTTCTTCTTTTATAATTAAATTCCTAAATTTGATTTTGATTTTTGTAAATACAATTTTTAAAATTTCAAATACAAACGACACAAATCCTTGCATAAAATAATTATTTATTATTATTTTTAAATATGATTATAATAAATGAAAGTCTGTCTCTAAGATAAAATATAAAGGGGAAGGATATTGTAACCTATGATGCACGGACACGGGACACGACACGACACGACACGACATGCCGACACATTAATTCTAAAAAATGTCATATTTGGACACGTTGGGACACGTTTTGATATTAAATAAAATTTTTAATACATATAATATAATTTACATTTAATACATATAGCAACTCATAATAACTCATATACTAATCAAGAAAAAATTAACTCATATAGTAAAATAACTCATATAATTTACACGACACGCCGACACGTTAATTCTAATGAGATTGATTTAGTGTATAAAAATTCCAAATGACATGGGCAAAGCAAGAAAAAATAGCTAAACATGTCTGGCCCTCTTCTGCTTGGGCTTATGATTACAAACAGAGAGAAAATAAAAAGGGAAAAACAAAGGGGTGGGTTTTGCAAAAAAAGCTTAAAAAATTGAACTAAACGTGAGTTCTGCAAAATCATGGTCTATAATTGACATGTGCTTTATAACTGAAGATATTCACAATCATCAAGATGATCAGAATGCTATGCAAATTAAAGGATCTGAGTTATTTTCTCCGTTCCACGGACACGCTTTTTTTTTTTTGAAATTTACGTGTCGGACACGTGTCCGACACGGACACGTTCCGACACGCGTCTGACACGCGGTCAATATTTGGGGACACGCTCGGACACGTTTTTTTTTTTTTTTTTAAATCTTAATTTTTTTTGTTAACTAAATATAAAAGAAATAATTCATAAATTAATTTTTTTCTGTTATAAAATTTGACATTAAAAGTTAACAAACTACGAAAAATTATTTATATTTATATTTATGTTATGAAATTTAAATATTTAATTGGTTATATGACTTATTATGGACTCTTATATGTATTAAATATAAATCATATTATATATATTAAAAAATTTATTTAATATCAAAACGTGTCCCAACGTGTCCAAATATTGCATTTTTTAGAATTAACATGTCGGCGTGTCGTGTCGTGTGTGTCCCGTGTCCGTGTCCGTGCATCATAGGTTATTTGTTGATCTTTGCTTTTCTGTGTGCTTTTGAGAAAGAGAAATTACAGGGAATAGTTGAGCTTTGAATAGGTAATATGGTCAAAGATGGAGAAGATCCATGATCTTAATGCATGTAAAGGCAAAAAAATCAAAACAAACAAGAGACTGCAAAGGAGAAAAATATGTTACTATTATCAACCAATTTCAAACAATGAAAGAAACACTCATCCTCCAATGACCCCTGCAAAACAAAACTCGGTCCTTTTGCTGGAAGACATGGTCCAAAAAAATTAAATATAAGTTGGAAGACACTATAATCATAATTTTAAGCATGTCTTTGGATTCTGGTGAAAGGCTGATATCAAATGCATTACTTGATTGACAGAGTCCAAATACAAACCTAAAATCATTTAGATGAATGAAATACAACATATTCCACAGTCACAGTATAGCCGCTGCAAAGATAAAAACATCAAATATCCATAACCATAGTCCATGAAATCCTATAAATAAGATAACTAGCCAAGCCACCAACCAGCCAATCCATGAAACTTACAGTCAAATATAATGATTGAAGAGTTACAAATCCACAAAGAACAAAAACTAAAAAAGGAAAACTAAATAAATATAACTGGTAGTGTTTGTAAAGAATATACCAACGATTGGTTGAGCTGGTAGTGTCCTAAGCCATTGCAGTAAAATTCATTATGCATGTTGGGATTCCTCTTGATAAATTATTTTGTGAGAGATCCAATACTTGAAGTTTCCTTAGAAAACAGAGATTTGATGCTAAAGCTGAGAATCTATTATTAGAGAGATGCAGTGCTGATGCTTGCAACAAAAACATAGGAATGGAACCTTGAAATTGATTTAAAGACAAATCTATTTCGGGATTGTAGGTAAACTTGAGTATCACATTCGGAATCTTGCCCATGAGATTGTTGTTTGAAATATTCATGTAATCTAATGCTTGCAATTTGTCCCAAAACCAGATAGGTATGAGATCCCCATTCCCGACATTTGAAATGCCGAGTCTGTCTATATGATTTTGAGTCTGGAACAAAAAGTTTATTCAGAGAGAGCGAAGATGATATTCTTGAAGAAAAGGAAAAAGAAGAGAAGAATGCACACAAAGAACAAAAAGAAGAAAAAGAAAAAGATGATTTTGGCTCATTATATGCAGGGTGCTGATTGGGAACATTATCCAAGAAAATTTAACGTTCTTAATAAAAAATTCATCTAATTTAAGGTCAACGTAAAAAAAAAATTTGGAGTCATATAATGAGCCAAGATATCAAGTTTCAAGTGTTTGAAGCAGCGAAGCTATTGTCACCTCATTCTTTAAGTCTTTGGTGGACCCAAATGTATGTTGTTGTTTTTTAAAAATTTATCATTGTGGGTTCTTTATATTGTTACAAGTTTTTAGCATGTGTATTGATTTGATGCTGTTTAGACACATTTGTTCCAATGTAAGCAAAAAATATGACTCATACATGACCATTTGGTTAATTTTCTTTCAAATCCCTTTCAGACAACGTTTTTTGGGTTTTTAAAAAAAAAATAACCCATTTTTTTTTGCTGAGATTATTACTTCTGGGTGTTTAATGAGCATTTGCATTTTGTATCGTAGGCATAAATATGATGGTAGAAGAGGATGTCTCTGGTAATGCATAAACATAGGAAATCATATGTTTGGTATGTGTTGAACTCATCCCTCCAATGATTGCTACAGAATGACACTGAATTAATAGCGTTTTCTTATTATAGGGACAAACTGATCTTTTAATTCCATATTTGCTTGGTCTGTTTGTTACCTTGATTTTATTAGTGGCTGTTATAGTTAGCAATGAGTTGTATGAATTTTTCTTTTTTTAGCCATCCTCATTTTAACATAGTCTACTATGACGTATTTATTTTTTACATAACTCATCGAGTAGATAACTATATTTGATTTGCATAATATTTATCATTCTAGATAGCAGATTTTTTTTTATGGTTGACATTTGTAAAGTTCTATGTCAATGCTGTAGTTTTTTTCCACCTGAAATATAGAACAAGATAACAACACAGGTTTTATAAGTATAAGGTTTGCAGTGCGATTAACCAACCACGACGGACGACAAATATTTTGGTTTTTTTTTTCGGGCATCGCACGGGTAATTCACTAGTTTGATTTAAATAAAAAGTGTTTGTCCTTTTAAATGACACAACTTATGTCATTTCACTCTCACAAAGAGGTGGGATCCACACATTTATATTTTTTGTACACTCTCTCTCCTCCTTTATCTATCTATTTCTTTCACTTAAAATGACACAACTTTACATCCTTTAAAATGATACACAATTTTCCCTTGATTTAATTATAACGAACCCATTTCATTTTGGCAATTCTAGGACAATAAATATAAGCGGAGAACAACAACTACAAGTTTTGAAACGCCAGAGGGATGGCTCCTCTGTTCATAGTAAGTAATCTGATTTTTTTAATTTTTAATTTTTTTATAAACAAAAGGCCTAAGCCACAAAACAAAGAAAGAACATAAAAAAACACTTAACTATTACAACTCAAAGCACGAGCTCTTCCAACAGCTGATAGATCAGCAAGCAACAGTAACTGGAGGCCAGAAGAAGGTTCCTGCCAAACAAGATAGTCTTCCTGCCCCTCATAGTCTAATATGAAATTTGCCAACCAGTCTACACAAGAGTTACCCTCCCTCAAACTATGCCTGAAAATCACAAAACAGTTTTTATCGATCCATGTCTATATGCGAGAAATCAAAAGATTCTCACAAACTACTACATCATTTCTAGTGAGCACAGTGATCACACTTGTTGAATCGCTTTCAATAATGATGTTATGGTATCCAACATTCCAAGCCATCTCCAACCCTATAATTCTGCTTTGAATGAAGAACATCTCCCTAATTTATATGCAAAGCCACCAAGCCACATACCGCACTCATTATGAATAACACCCCCACAAGCAGTTGGACCAGAGTTACCACGTGCAGCCCCATCCGTATTAACCTTGACAACACCAGAATTGGGAAACTACCAAGATATGTCCGCTACCATGATTCTTCTATCAGAAGCCAGATCTGTACATTTGTTTACAACCTCTTCCACATCCTTTGCAAGATTTTGAATTAGGTTTTCCTTCACGAAAACTAGAGTCTGCGAGGCACCATGCATTCTTTCATTTCTCCAATGCCAAATCTTCCAGCATGTTAGAAAGAAAATAGTTAGCCATTTTATCTTGCTTGTCATTAACATGAATGGCAATATTTTCCTACAGCCATTGGTCCATAACTCCTATGAAGAAATCATCAACTTTATAACTTGGAACTAGTTTAAGCCACAAAGATTTGGCTTCACTACAGTCCTGAATGACATGTGAAATAGTCTCCTTTTCTAGGCCGTAAACTAGGCACATGTCATCTGCGTCACCCACTGTGTCGTTCTGAATCTTGTAAGAAGTCTCTTGTGCATCACTTTCCACATCATTATTTTTACCTTTTGTGGACCCTTCCAGCGCCAAAGAATTGGCCATAGATTATTCTTCTCTACCAATACATTATTTTGCTTAAGAAGCACATTATAAAAACCCTTCACTATAATTGTCTTATTACCCTCTAGATACCAAAGTTTTCTATCTTGCTCATTAGCCTCATTTGGAGTTAGTGCCTTGGAGAGTGGCAATGACATCCTTAGGAAGAAGTTCCTTAAGTATTTCATAGTTCCAAGCACCACCAGGGGTAACATATCGGCGACTGTTATATTATGGTCAATAATTTGGTCCCCCCTTATAACACGGTCTTGTAGTGAGTAACTATGGGACAACCATTTATCTTGCCAGAACTTAATAGACTACCCATCACAAATCTCCCAAACTATCTTTCCTCCTTGGTCTTCCACATTCTACACAAATTTCTCCAAAAATTGGAGTCACCACCATGAGTGACAATGATACCATCTCTCGATCTTTTTTTCTCATATTTATGATATAGGACCATCGTCCAAAGCTAATCAGGATCCATGTAGTGCTGCCAAGTCCTCTTTGGAAGGAAGACATCATTCATAAGTTCCAAGCATTTCAAACCAAGACCGCCATTCATCTTTGGGAACTCTAGTTGAAAAGATGGTGGCTTCTTCTATTGTCCTTGTCCCCCCAAACGAAACTTCTTTGAATCTGCTCTATCTCCCTGCAAATAGAAGTATTATACACTCCCACAAGTTGATTTTATTATTAGGTGAAAAAATTAGATTCCACTAACAGAGAGTGGGCCCGGGTTAATTAGCGGTAGGGGTGTTAAAAAAACAAAACAACTGAACTGAACTATATTTAAAAAAATTGGTTTTTAAAAATCAATTCTTGAACTAAACTGCTTCTTAAAATTAGTTCTTGAATAGAACTGCTTTTGAAAAATCAATTTTTAAATTAAACTGGTTGATGAACTAAACTTGTTTTCGAAATCAGTTTAAGAACCGAATTGGTTTAAAAAATCATGAATTGAATTGTTTTTTTTTTCTTTTTTCTTATTTTTATTTATTTATTTTCTTCCTTCATTTATCTTTATTTTTATTATTTTATTTCTTTAGTTTTTTCTTTTTCTTTTCCTTTTATTTTTTCTCTTATGTGTTTTTCTCTTGTTTTTAATTTATTTTATTTTTTAATTGTTTATTGCTTTCTTTTTTTCCAAATTTATTGTATTGTTTATGTTTTTATTTTTTCTCTCAATATTTTTATACTTTTCATTTGGGTTCAGAACTGGTTTAAATACCAATTTTAGGGATATGCAAAAGAATCACACAAAACACTAAACTTAAAAAACTAATTTTTAAAAATCAGTTCACACAATATTTCTCTTCTTTTCATTTATTTTTCTTTTCCATCTCTATTGATCTTCTTTTATTTATTTATTTAGTTTTCTTTTTTCTCTTACGTTTTTTTATTATTTATTTATTTTTAATTTTAAGTATCATTTATATAGGTTTTTTTTTAATTTTCTTTTTTTCTTCAATTTGTTCATTTTTTTATTTAGATTCAGAATTGATTTTAAAAATCAATCTATATATTTATCTATATATAACTAGAAGAGAGAAATCACTAGAGGAAAAAAATGCCACGTGTCAGCTTTAGACCCCATGAGCCAGTTTCGCTTTCACACTAAACCGGTTAATAATATAATGATAATGAGAAAAACAAATGCCACTTGTCAGCTTTAGACCACATGAATCACTTTTCTTTTCACACTTAGTCGGTTAATAACAATAATAAATCAATAAAAAATAATAATATATACCCTTAATGGGAACTAAATAGAAACGGAAATTATATGCAAATCAAAAATTAAATGAAAAATAGAAACATCCATCGATGAGTCTTGCCCATATCATAAGCCCAATTTGCTGACTCGACTGACTCATTAAATAGGATATATCAATATGTTCATTGGCCAAACTCTGTGTTTTGATATCAATCTGTAATTGTTAACCTCATTAATATCCCACTATTTGGCTTAATTATTAAAAAATGAAATTATTTTGTGTATAAATAGGATATGCGTTACTAGATCTTTTAATTTGGTAATCAGCTTCTGTGCACATATTTCTTTTCTTCTATATCCGTTTATCTTCATCTTCACAAGTTGTTCTTCTATTAGATGATCATGTAATATTTTTCATTTTTTTTTGCAGCTCTGTTTGGAGCAAAGGCGACGGGATAATTTGAAATCACTAAGATATGTACTTATGTACTTCCTCAGAGGAAGGTATGACATTATTCTTGTTATGGGCCGAGGAAAGGCCCACGACTACAAGAAGCCCAACCAACACAAGCCCAAAGGTAAGCTCTATAAATAGGAGCTAAAGACCACAGGTATGGCTGATCTTTCTAACGCTATTTTATGCAATCACGACAGTGCACACACACACCCCTTCAGGCTGCGGCCATTATAGTGTGTGATGATTCACTGTCCCCAAGATACCTAATTCATAGGTATCTAGAGAGAGAGCCCTAGATCCAACATCAAATACCCGACCTACGGTCAGACACATCTGCCCAAGGCAGAACATTGGCGCCGTCTGTGGGGACGAACCCACGACCACGTGTTTAAAAGCCACGATGGTGAGGACAACAAGAAGTGGATTTCGACAACCATCAAGATCGAATTCCAGAATCCAGCCTATCTCTACAATCAAGGAGAATCCTTTGGATCATCGGCAGATAGATACTGATGCAGTGCACGTTAGTGATGTGCACTCCGATTCGGCATCGACCCCAGCCGTCACTCCGGACGCCCCGTACGTGCAAGGTTTACAACCAATGGAGGAACAAATGGCGGATGCTGTGCAGGTACCAAATGGTGCAGTTGGTGATTCTCGAGTGACAGATCTGGCGGTTGCCGCGGTACTCCGGAGAATGGAAGAGATAGAGCGAAGACACGGGCTTGAAAGGGAGGAAGGTGCCAGACAGATGCGAGAGCTGGAGGCTCGAGTAGGTCAAGTCGCAAACCCGAACCTGGAACGAGCTATAACACGGGTCATGAATGACTTGCGGATCTCAGCACCCAGGCGAACCCTGATGGGACCCGGACTCGGGTGAGAGGAATTGGAAATTTCGAAAGCCGGCCTCAAAGGAGCATACCCAATGTGGTTCACAATCAAGGACCCGAAGCTCACAACGTCGTAGGACAACCGGAAAGGCTTGGAGAGAACCCCCAATCATCAGATTGGAGAAGCCCATCCCAGAACCCAAACCCGAACGACATATTCGGGGTCTATAGGAGGAAGTATCACAGGGGGCAACACACTGACAGCCCCTTTGTGGACGAGATCATGGATGCACCATTTCCTGAGAACCTCAACTTATCTGAAATTCCAAAATACGATGGGACGCAAGATCCCCAAGTGCATTTGGATGCCTTTGATACGGCAATGTACATTAAGGGAATTGAAGAGCCGCTGATAACTCGGTTATTTGCATCCACGCTGACAGGAGCAGCTCAATCATGGTTTTCATCTTTACCGGCGGGATCCATCAGACATTTGAAGAGTTCGGAGGTAGATTCTTGCTGAATTTGGCTACGAGTAAAAAACAGTCGAAGTCCGAATTTGCACTGGGAAAAATAAAGCAACAGCCCGGTGAAACCTTGCAGAAGTATTTGGACTGCTTCAAAATGGCCGCCTTACAAGTTCTCGGGCTATCTGAGAATGTTCATTTACATTTGGTCATCACCGGCCTACACAGGTCCTCCAGGTTGCCGAAATTCGTATACAAAGACCCAGTCTGAACTCTAGTTGAGTTCACTGCACGGTCCAAAAAATATTTGGAGCTCGAACAGATGGAGATTGAAAATGCAGACCCAAGGCAACACCACAGCCAGATGGAAAAGCTTGGAAATCGAAGGCAAAATGATTTCCGGGGTAAAAGGCCAGAAGAAAAAGTTTCAACAAAAGTAAAATTGGACAGATATGCACCTCCGAAATCGTGCAGATCCCAAATTTCGAGGGAGGTAGCATCCACCGAAATGAAGAGGGTGGATAGGCCACAACCATTACTAAATCCGGCCAGTCTGGACCAATCTCGATATTGCGCGTCCCACGATGGCTCTGGTCACACAACCGATGAATGCTGGGATCTTAGAGACGCAATTGAAAGATATATCAGAGAAGGAAAGTTGCGTCAGTATT
The DNA here is from genome assembly GCF_033153095.1 of Gastrolobium bilobum. Classification (NCBI taxonomy): domain Eukaryota; kingdom Viridiplantae; phylum Streptophyta; class Magnoliopsida; order Fabales; family Fabaceae; genus Gastrolobium; species Gastrolobium bilobum. The sequence continues at coordinate 11,247 of NW_026898767.1, read as the reverse complement.
TGATAAGAACTCAGGGATGGAAGTATAATAAGAAGAGGAGAGGAGGATGGCTTGCCAGCCCGTCCCGGGAAAAGAAGTTCAGGGATGAGGGCCGAGGTAAGAAGCCGGCCAAAGAAGAAGATGAATTCATAGAACTTGAATTTGAATGCAATGTTATTAGCAGGGGTTTTAGTGGAGGAGGTGATACCATGAATGTCAGGAGGAAGTACTTAAGAGATGTGCTTTCGATACGAGAGCGGCCTAAGTTTAAAGAAGCCGAAACCACTACTATTTTTTACTAAGAAAGAGTTGGAGGACGTCATGCCGGGACACGTTGATGGGTTAGTTATCGCCGGTACATTAGTCAACCGTAAAGTCAAGAAAATATTCGTGGATAACGGCAGCTGTGCCGACATAATTCTGTGGCAGGCATTCCAAAAAATGAACCTAGATGTGGAAGATTTGAAACCCTGCAACACGGCTTTGATTGCATTCAATGGCTGTGATACTATCCCCAAGGGGTACATTGACCTGAGGCTTACCTTGGGAACAAAGGAGGCTTACAAGTCGGAAATGGTAAGATTCATAGTAGCTGACTTCCCGTCGGAGTATAACGTAATTCTAGGAAGGCCAACTATCCACGATTGGGATATGCTGGTCTCCACCAAGCATCAGAAGCTCAAGATGATCGGTAAGCAGAACACGGTCATCATCATTGCTGTGGATCAAAAAGAATCTCGGGACTGCTTTTTTAAGTTAGTTAGAGCAGTAGAAAATAACCTTAAGACTCCTGCCGGGGTGAACCCCAATAATAAGCAGGATAGTTCGGGGAAGAAGGGAACAACATCGATTAACTTGGTGGAGTTGGACATGAGGGATGAAACTCAGATCCCGAGGTCGGAACCTGATGGAGAGTTGGAGGAGGTAGTCATTGGAGAAGAAACTCAAGCAGCCAAAACATAAAAGGCCCTGGCGAATGAGGACAAAATTCGACTTACTGAGTGCCTAAGAAGGAACGTGGACGTCTTTGCTTGGAAATCCTCAGAGATACTTGGAGTGGACCCTCATTTTTGTTGTCACAAGCTCGCAGTATACCCGGGATCTAAGCCGGTAGCCCAGAAGAAAAGGAAGCTCAGCGCGGAACGTCGGCAAGTACTGGAAGGTCATGTGAGGGAGTTGCTGGAAGCAGGATTCATCAGAGAAATACAATACACAACCTGGCTATCTAATGTGGTGATGGTAAAAAAGCAAAATGGGAAATAGAGGGTGTGTACGGACTACACTGACCTGAATAAGGTATGTCCCAAAGATGCATACCCCATGCCCAATATAGATCAGCTCGTTGACAACTCATCCGGGTTCCAGATGTTATCCTTCATGGATGCATATTCGGGGTATAACCAGATCCCACTACACCCCGAAGACCAAGAGAAAACTGCTTTCATCGCAGAGAAGGAAAACAATTGTTATAATGAGATGCCCTTTGGAATGAAGAACTCAGGGGCCACCTACCAAAGAATGATGAATCAGGTATTCGCGGATTAGCTCGGCAAGAATGTGGATGTAAATATAGACGACATGATAGTCAAATCGATGAATTCAACAATGCACATTGAAGATCTAGAGCAGACTTTTAACGAACTGCGGCAGCACAACATTCGGTTAAACCCGGCTAAATGTACTTTTGGAGTCCTTGCAGGAGAATTCCTAGGATTCATGCTGACTCACAGGGGCATAGAAGCTAACTCGAACAAGTGCAGAGCCGTGCTGGAAATGAAGGCCCCGGACAGCAAAAAGGAGATCCAACAGTTGAATGGAAGGCTAGTTTCCCTAACTAGGTTTTTACCTCGGTCTGCAGAAACGGCACTACCTTTTTTCAAACTGTTACAAAAGGAGGTGCAATATGGCTGGACTTCGGAATGTGAGGCGGCATTCCAAGAAATTAAAAAGCAGCTGGCATCACCACCAGTCTTATCTATTCCAAGAGAAGGGGAGCCATTGAGAATGTATCTTTTTGTGGGAGATGTTGCTGTTAGCTCGGTCCTGGTTCAAGAAAATGAAGAGGGGCAGCAACCGATTTACTTCGTAAGTCGGCTCTTGCAGGGAGCAGAGCTCCGTTATCAAAAGTTAGAAAAGGTTGCTTTCACCTTACTAATCTCGGCTATAAGGCTTAGAGCATATTTCCAAGGACACTAGATTGTAGTCAGGTCAGACTTGCCAATTCGAAATTTTTTGCATAAGCCCGACTTAGCAGGAAGAATGATGGCTTGGGCTGTGGAATTATCAGAATTTGATATAGCTTTCGAAAACCGAAAGGCAATCAAATCTCAAGCATTGGCAGATTTTATCAGGGAGCTTACTTCAATCCAAAAGGAGAGCTTAACAAACCCAGACACCTGGAAAATCTATTTAGATGGGTCCTCAAACTCCAAAGGTAGCAGAGCCGGGGTAATTATTGAGAACCCGGAAAGGGTTTCGGTTGAATACTCCATGCAAATGAACTTTGAAACACCAAACAATCAGGCAGAATATGAAGCATTCATAGCCAGGCTTCAGCAGGCCAAGGAGCTCGGAGCAAGGAGACTACAAATCTATAGTGATTCACAACTGGTCACCTCCCAGATTGCAGGCAGCTACCAAGCTAAGGGACCGTTGTTGGCAAAATACTTGGATTCTGCAAGGCAGTTAATAGCGGAGTTCAAAAAAGTGGAGGTCAGTCATATTCTAAGGAATGAAAATAGCAGGGCTGACATACTGTCAAAGCTAGCAAGCACTAAAGGTTGGGGAAACCGCAGAACGGTGGTTGAGCAGAGTATCCCAGAACCTACATGTGTCATGTAGATAACCGAAGGCAAAGATTGGCGTGGCACCATCATTGATTACATGGAAAACGGGACGCTCCCCCCAAAAGGAGGAAGCTCGGAAGTTGGTTAAGGATGCCGCATTGTACACAATGGTAGAAGGGCAACCGTACAGGAAAAGAGCCTATTCCCCCTGCTAAAGTGTCTAAGCTCGGATAGGGCGAAATACGTCCTATCTAAAATCCATGAGGGGATAAATGGCCAGCACGTAGGGGGCAAGGCACTAGACCGGAAAGCTCTCAGAGCAGGCTATTTTTGGCCATCCATGGGTCATGACGCAAAGGAGCACGTACAGAATTGCGATCAATGCCAGAAGCACGATAAGAACCTGCTGGCACCACCAGAAGAGTTAAGCTTGATCACGGCTCCATGGCCTTTCTTTAAGGGGGGATGGACCTCTTGGGCCCATTTGCAGCGGCTGAAGGATAGTTAAAATGATTAATAGTGGCTGTCGATTACTTTACCAAATGGATAGAAGTAGAGCCAGTAGCAACAATTACCACGACAAAGGTGCAGCGCTTCTTTGAAAGGAATTTGATCTGCAGGTTTGGGATTCCAGCTGAGGTGGTTACCGACAACGGGACCCAGTTCACAAGCAAAACTTTGCAAGAATTAATGGCAAATCTTCACATTCGGCATCGTTTTGCTTCTGCAGAACATCCCCAGTCTAACGGCCAAGCCGAGGCGGCGAACCAGGTCATCATAGCCGGGTTACGCAAAAGGATGGAACAATGTGCCAAGGGGAAGTGGATAGAAGAACTATGGTATGTACTATGGGGATACAGAAACACGATGCAAACTTCTACTAGAGAAAGCCCGTTCAGGTTAACCTACGGTACCGAGGCCATGATCCCGGTGGAGTTAGGATAACCGTCATGGCGAAGGGTCCAAGCTTTATCACAAAATGAAAAAGAAAACAATAAAAAATTAGCTGTGGAGTTGGATTTGATAGATGAAGCTCGGGTCACTGCTCATTGCAAAAATGTTGCAGCAAAACAGCTCGTGGCAAATCGATTCAACAAAAGGTAAAGCCGCGATCATTCGTTATGGGAGAGCTAGTTCTTCGAAGGGCAGATATCGGAGGACGAAATGCAACTGAAGGAAAATTGGCTCCAAGATGGGAAGGACCATACAAAATTAAAGCTAAATTATCAAAAAGAGCTTACGTGCTAGAGACCCCACAAGGGAAGCAGGTCAAAAGGACTTGGAATGCCGACAAACTGAAGAAATATTTTAGTTGAAATTTTTTTGAAGTTCAATTGTAGTCCAAATCTCAAGTTCAATAAATTGAATAAATCATGTTTTCCAGAACTTCATTTCCGAGATTAAATCTGAGGTATGTGAACCCTCTTGCCTAAGGGCAAGGTTGGAGTTCTAGCCCGACCAATAACGTCGAGGTATTTGAACCCTCTTGCCCGACCAATAACGTCGAGGTATTTGAACCCTCTTGCCTAAGGGCAAGGTTGGAGTTCTAGCCCGGCCAATAACGTCGAGGTTATTTGAACCCTCTTGCCTAAAAGGCAAGGTTGGAGTTCTAGCCCGGCCAACAACGTCGAGGTATTTGAACCCTCTTGTCTAAGGGCAAGGTTGGAGTTCTAGCCCGGCCAATAACGTCGAAGAATTTGAACCCTCTTGCCTAAGGGCAAGGTTGGAGTTCTAGCCCGGCCAATAACGTCGAGGTATTTGAACCCTCTTGCCTAAAGGGCAAGAATGGAGTTCTAGCCCGGCTATCAACGTCGAGGTATTTTGAACCTCTTGCCTAGGGGCGAGATTGAGTTCTAGCTCAGCTATCAACGTTGAGGTATTTGAACCTCTTGCTACGGGCAAGTGGCCTGAAAGGTTCATGCTGGCCTATCAAGCTAAGGAGGGAAATTAAGGGGACGCCCTTACTTCCCTAACATCCTTACAAAAATAAGGGGGCCAGTCAAACAAACAAATATCGGTGCACATCAATCACGCACATTAACAAGGGCATAAAGCCAAATTCACCGTAACAGTTAAAGATGTTTTTAAACAGAAGGAGTTCTCAAAATGGTCAGAAAGCAAAAAATAGGAAAATTACAAGTCAAAACCTGTATTCCGGCTCTTCACTCTGCACCGTGGTTATGCATCATTTCCCTCATCTCCGCCTCAAACTCGGCTCTAGCTGCCTCTATCCCCGCATTGGTTCCAGCTGCCTCAACCCTTGGAGTAATCCCAACTTGTTAGGTGCTACCTTCTGGCAGGCTCTGATTAGATGAAGGAGGGGGAAAATAAACCCCGCCACGAACATAGCCAAAGCAGTCAAGCTGGTCGAGCCTTAAGGGAAATTCAGGGTTAAAATACCTTACCTGGTTAACACAATTTTTTAGGGCACTTATGGCAGCCTTTTGAAGAGTGGATCGGTTAAAATCATAAGTTGTTTGCAAATTTTGAAGATCTGACTTCAACTTATCAATCTCAGCAGTCAACCCGGCAACCTTTAAATCCTTCTCCTCCAGCGCGTCAGATTGATCTTTGAACCGCTTTACGATGTTATCCTTACCATGGGTAACGCCGACGGCGTCAGAAATAAACTTCAGGTCTACCTGGGAGTTCTCCAAAGAAGTCTTTAATTCAACAGAATTATTTGTTAATTCCTCATTGACAAGAACAGCTTTGACATACCTCACACAGAGCTCATCTAGCTCGGAAATAGTTTTAGAATGTTTTTCAAGCAGCAAGGAATATGGTTTCACCATTGAGGCAGTCTTGAAAGTATAAAGCTCGGCCTTCTGGAGTTCTTCCATCTCGGCTCTCGAGATAATTCCAGAACCAAAAAATGAAGAAGGAGGACGGACAACACCCCAAAACTCGGCTGTTACCCCTGAGTCCCACAACGCTCCCCTCCTAAGTCCGCTTAGAAGAGCGGTGGGAGCAGGAGTACCTCGAGGAAGAGTTATCACGGCATGCGTTCCGCCTCCACTAGCCGAGGTCAGAGGAGCTGGATTTGCATCAGTCTCCGTATTCTCGCAGTCGTCAGTGAGATCTAGGATGGAGACGCCAGAATTCAAAGCCAAGGTGGAAGTTGCCTTGGGCTGGCTATCCTAGGTCTCTTCGCCGGGGGTGCAGGCGGAGCAGAGGCTTGGCCTGTTAAGGACAAAATATAATCCGGACCTGGCCTTTCCTCTTCTTCATCAAAATTCATGTCAGAATCTGCAAATAAAAACAAGTTATAACAGTAACAGGAAAATAACATAAGTAGCAAGGATTTAAATAGCGCAAAGCATACTGGTTGGCTCTGGGGTGGAATGAGATTTGGATACTAAAGAGACTGCGCTCAGATGACCCTTGGAACCCACATGGGCCAGCAAAGTCTTGGCATTATCCTTATCTTCTTGTGACAGCCTCAGCTTGAAGTCGGCAGGCTTGCGACGGTGGTGATCCAGAGTCCAGTAGAGGGGAAAGATGGGTCCCCATTATCACTAATGAACCATGGCCTCTTTCCCACATCGGCCACCACTTTAAAGAAATAGGCTTTGAAGCCCTTGAAAGAATCGCTGTACACAGAAAATAGCCTTCGGGAGGGTTTGCTAACTCGGCCTCGAATGCTACTCCACCCCTTGAGTTCAGGAGGTTCCGAGCCGGTTCGTGGAGTGTAAATGGTAAAAAAATGCAAAAACAGGGGAACAGTACATGGAAGGGACAAAGAGTCGCATAGTTGTTCAAAAGCAACAATATAAGCCCAGCCATTGGGATGTCTGGGTTGGCGCGAGTAGCAGGTGATTTAGGAGTTGTATCTTAAACGGGGAGAAGGGAAACCGAATCCCAATCTTTGTCACCAGTTCTCAATAGAAGAAAAAAGAGTGTGGCTCTTCAAGGTTTCGACCTGAACAAACAGGTTCGTCATCTGCAGGAACGAACGTATTAAAATCAACGGGGTTGCCGATGGGAAGCCCGAACACTTCTTCAGTTGACATCTCGGATGCAAAGCTCAGCACCTATTCTGTAACCCATGGATATTGAGTACGAAGATTATCGGTGACGGGTGCAGAACCCTTCTCGGCTGTACTCTTCCCGGCCTCTGGACCTTGGCTAGAGGAAGCGATATTCGCATTCGATTTTGTAGAATGGGACTCCATAAATACCTAGAACAGTAAAATGGAGGATTAAAAAGCAAGAATAGCACGTAGCACAAAGGATACGTACCCGAATTAAACAAATTACTGTCAGAGGAACTAGAGTCTTCAGATTCAAAAATAGGAGCAGGGGTTGGCGAACCCGGGGTGTGTGAGCAGCTGCCCAAAACTAGGTTGGCCATGGAGTCATTCCCCCTCTCCACAAATTGAGCACTAAGGTATACACAGTTGAAACAAGGCTCAGGATTGATAATATTTGAGCGAGAAGGAACTCTCACACTTGGATTCAGAATGGGAGCAGATGTAATAGCATGGACCGGGGTAGAATATAAGGGAAGAGAGGACAAAGTTGTCCTGGATGGGTTGCCTAGGTTACGGGGACCTTAACTTCGACCCCAGGCTGAAGGGCGAGAGGAAGCCCGTCTGCCTCGAAGACCCCCCTGCGACCACGAACCGAAGAACGAGATGAAGAGGCTCCCCTATGGCCACCACCTCGATATCCGCTAGCAAAGCAGCCTGAGTTTCTTCCTCGGTTCGAGGCCTGCCATACAACCAATACCTCGGACCAGGAGATAGGCTCTGGATGAACTTTTCCTCTTCTTCTGCGTGTCGTTCTTCTTCTTCGGCATCAATCTCATCACCACGACTAAAGATGCGTGGGCAAGAGGTTCGTCCTCGAATAATATAATCTCTCTCACCCATATCAGAAATTATTCAAAGCAGGGTTCGTAGGAAGTGAACGGGCAACAGATAAGCTTATATAAACAATGCAAGACTAGTATAGAGAATTTAATCAGACAAAAACAGCATGATGCGTCACAAATGCGGGTTGGCACATGCAAAGGAAAGAAGCAAGCAAGTAAGTCTGGAATAAATGAAGCATTGTAAAACCAAAGACCATGGCCAAGTTAAAAAATTGACGGAGAATGCGACAGAAAGGAAAGAAATGCCAAAGGAAAGTACCTGCGGAAAATGACATTGAGTAAACTGGGAATTGGCAAACGTAGAAGATGGTGAACGCCAAAGGAAAATGATGTGGATACTGGAAAACGATTATGGACGAAAAAACAGGCAAAATGGACGATGAAAGAGGCAAATGGTCTGAAAAACTGAAAACGGTAATATGGGGGTTGAAATCGAAAGGTTAAACCCGCGAAAGCCAAAGGGCAGGGGCATTGCGGTAATTACATGGGGACAGGACAGTTAAAAGACATTTTTTCAGAAGCAATAAATGCCAAGGCGGTGAGAAACGCACCATGCCACACGTCGTGCCTATTGGAAGAGAGTACATGGAAAAGTAATCATTAGGTGGAAAGGAAATCGTTTCCCAATTCAAAGCAATCATCAGACATCAGTTAGTACAATCATTCTCTACGCTGCCAAAATAAGTGACCAAGTTTCTAGTCTAAGAGGGACGCAGGACCGAGAACCCGACAGAGTGACCCGGATGAAATTGGCAATAGAACACCCCGGATATAGTAATGCTTGTAGAAACCTGGTAAAGCTCTCCTTCTCGGAGCCGAAGTAACAAACACAACGGCCAGATGACCAACGTACAAGCTAAAGCACATACAGCAATCGGATTGACTTGGACATCCCGGCAACCTGAAGACTCAGTCTACCGGGCTGGGGGGCAACTGTTATGGACCGAGGAAAAGCCCACGACTACAAGAAGCCCAACCAACACAAGCCGAAAGGTAAGCTCTATAAATAGGAGCTAAAGACCACAGGTATGACTAATCTCTCTAACCCTATTTTATGCAATCACGACAGTGCACACACACACCCCTTCAGGCTGCGGCCATTATATAGTGTGTGATGATTCGCTGTCCCCAAGATACCTAATTCATAGGTATCTAGAGAGAGAGCCCTAGATCCAACATCAAATACCCGACCTACGGTCGGACACATCTGCCCAAGGCAGAACAATTCTCTATCTGCTTTTCTTCTAAAAATATTTTCTCCACAATTCTTTTCATTTTTTGAATATTATAAAATAAATAAATTGCAGAGTTGTGTTGATATTATTTTTTAAAAGTATCTTTGGGCATGATATATTATAAAATACGTAAATTTTGCCATATTTTTTTTCATCTCTTCACCCAAGTGTAATTTTTTCTCCATCTATTTTGACTTGCTTGATATATTTTAGGTTATGACTTTGATTATATTTTAGATTGGACCATTTTAAAGAACTAGCAAGCACAAAAGAATGTAGTGCAACCTCTTATCTCTAAGTGTATTTGATTTTTGGGACCAATGTTGTTAAGATCGAGATCTTACTTAAGATCGGGAAAGGATAAAAATATCGTAAATCGCAATATCGATACGGATCGTAAGATCGTAACTGTGTATGTAAAATATTAAAATTATATAAATAATCAAATTACTCGACAAAAATAATGGGGATATTGCAGTTGACCATTATCATCGCTACCTGGTATAGTATGAACTTTGTTTTAACTTAACATTACCCTTTAAAGTATATAATATATATAATTTAATTTTTATATTCGCCACTTTGGTCCACATATCAAATCTGAGTTATTTTAAAATATTTAAATAATACTGTATGGTCCATGCGCTCCACCGCTTCCACGCACATATTCAAAGGCGTTGGTAAAGAACTAAAGAATTTTATTACGCAAGTGGCGGAACCCCAGTACCTCTCGAGGAAGGTTCGTTCAGAGCGACTCGTACAAGCTTGAGTGGACCAACCTTTGCTTTGGGTCCAACGAACTCGAGTGAACCCCATTTCTTTCGATTCCACCTCTTCAGTGTAGAGTGTAGACCCATGAGCCAAGCCCATTCTTCCTTCCGCGCTTGAAGCACCAAGTCATTTTCTTAATAGCACAACGCCGAGTCCTTTTCTTCATGGTGTCTGAAGTGCAAAGCTTATAAGGTGATGGGGCAAAAGAGCCAACGTTCAAGTGCTTCAAGGCAATGATGCCAGTATCAGTGAAACACAAGTAAAAAGCTTCCAGAAAATGCAAAGAATAATGGAACACAAAGACGAAGTGAGATGGATCTGGACATTTGAAGCTATCTGAGTTGAATCGCAAAAATGGTGGGATCGTATGATCCCACCGATTCCACGTTCTTGCACAACGATCTCACACAACTGAAGAAGAAAACGATTCTACTTACGATTTGAATCATAGCAATTGGAAAAAACGTAGGAACGAACGATCCTGCGATTTCACACGCGATCTTAACAACCATGTTTGGGACACACACATATTGTTTTTTTCCCCTTGGTTTATACATTTTATCCAGAGTTGCGTGGGTGAAATGCATATTTCACCTTTATTTAGGTACTCAAGCACCCCCGTAAACACGTACGTGGCCGCATCCTCAAGCAACCCCACATATATATGTATCGATATATAGATATATTTCTGCGTGCTGGCTGTCGGTGCATTTGCTGGATTCCTTTCATTGTTGGTTCGATTTTCAAAGGTCCATTACAAGAAAAAATAAAAATTATTCATTTGAACGAAACTTTGAAAATCCAACCAGCCATAAATGCAATCAAGCAGAGTCGCAACTCACTGAACCTCGGTTCTGCTCTTAACTCCAACAGCCATTTTGCTTTTCATTTGTATTCTATTTTTCAAACTTAATTTAATACGACCATATATATTTTCGATGATAACATTTCAATTAATTTATATATTTATTAGAATTTGAGATTAGTTTCCATCTTTATGTTTACATATTTTATTGCTATATACTGTTATTGGAATAAACTACATTAGCTTCTCAAAGATTTTGGGGAATCTCACTTCATCCTGATTTGTGATGAAATTATAGTTCCTTCTATTAAGATATTGCTTATTTATTTATTTTTTTGGTAAAAAGATATTGCCTTTTTTAACCAACGCAGATCTTTATAATATGATAGAATATTGATATTTTGTTTAATTTAACAATTAATCATAATTTGTTTTAATAATTTTGTATGTATTTGGATTATAGTTAGCATTTGAAAGTGACGAAGGAACAAAAATATCTATAAAATGAAGGAACAAAAATAAAGGAAATAAATTGAAGTTTTTTCAAAAAAATTTAAAAATAAAATGGTTTTGTAAAATACATATTATAGAAAAATTTAAAGACACACATACATTTTAAATAAAATTTTTGGAAACAGACTTTAAGTCAAACGACGCAAGATCTTAATTATTTTGTTTTCCTTTTATAAAGTTTTTAAATCAATGTCTCTTTTTATTTTATGGGTTCTAAACTTTTTAGTTCCTTGGTTATGAAAGAAAAAAAATTCAATATCCACTTTAATTGCATGTTTATCA
>NW_026898766.1:0-61495 GCF_033153095.1 Gastrolobium bilobum | reverse complement strand
AGGGCCATTTAGGGTTAACGCCATTTAGGTGGTGATTCTTCAAGTAATGCTTTCTTACATGTTGTTTAAAAACATCTACTTCAACACTTTTCATATTACCTTAAAGAACATATTCAATATCTAGTAGGGTACATATAGATTCGGCCATTTAGGGTTAGGTTGCTTAGTAAATATTGTGAATATTTAGAGGGTGCATGCATACCATTGAGGTTCGGCCACTTAGAGATGATATACTTAAGAGGTGATTTTAAAGATGAAAGATGCATGCATGGCTTTGTTAGTCTAAGATCTAGTCATATAAATTAGTTAGAGTTCATTCTACTCACTTGAAGGGATGAAGGGCTCATGAATTCTTACCTCAAAGATGATGTCTAAAATATAACTCCAACTTGATCTTCAAGTAGTCTTCTCGGATTGAGAGTTGCTTCCAACCACTTCTTAATCTCTCTTTACATAAGTCTAAGAGGAGAGGAAAGGTGTTGGTTCACTTGTTTCTTGTTTATGAGTGGGTGGCCGACGCTAGAAGTGAGGAAATGTGTCCTTGCTTTGGTTCTTTAGGTAGTGTACGGCTAGGAAGGGGATAGGTCTTTGTTTGTACACCTTTTTATTCAAGTCTCCCTAATCATCATGCCTAGGATAGGATAGGCTAGGTCTTGGTTGAGTGTGGGTTAGCAAGTCTCCTCACATTGTTCAAAGTTGTCATAAGCATGGGGAGGGGGTAATGAGAGTGTGTAGAGTGTAGGACACTCAAGGTGTCATATAAGTCACTTATTCTCCTTGGTCCTTTGGGGAGGTGTGCGCATGGGGAGGAGAGGTAATCATGCATGAGTGTTCTATACTCCATCTCTTTTCCATGAAGTCTTTCACGTGGATCTAGGGGAGGAAGGTATTTTGAGTGTTTCCTTCTTGCATCTCTCGCCTAGGGTAGAGAAAGCAAGGTTCAACTTCAATTCACCAATAAGGAATCATTGGTTAGCGTGTGTCATGGTTGTGTAGGGTACTCAATGTGTGGTGTGTAAAACAAGCAAGCTCCATGTCATGCACCAAGTGATGAGGGGTTCGCATAAAGAGGGAGGGTGGGAGCTTAAGGTGTCATGGTGTTCTTCCCAATGCAGGGAGGTTGAATACGGTAGCTTTGAGTGTGCAACACTCAATATAGAGTGTGTAAGACAAGTCATGCTCTTGACTCCTTTCATGATGACAATTTCGCCTAGGGGGAGGGGAAAAGTGGATCTACTTTTTAATCATGAATAAGGAAAGATGTGTCATGCATGGCTTGGAGTGTGGGAGAAGAAAGTTTCCTTTTTCCTTGTCACGAGTGCGCCCTCCAAGGTGTGTAAGGAGAAAAGGTGAGTTACTTTTTGGAGAAGGTCACATGCATGGTTAAGGCTTGGAGTGTGTCTTACTCAAGCTCTTACTTGTCCATTCTTTCCTTAAGTGGCGCCTAGGGAGTGTGGAAAGCAACACCATTCCCTTTTCTTCTTGTCATGGCCGAGTTTGCCATTGTAGGGGAGGTGGAGCTCATTCAAATTCCTCCAATCATGTGATGACACCTCATCTAGGGTTGTTCCTTTGAATTGGGTTGGGCTTGGTGAGTGTCTTGGCCCATTAAGTTAATAAGTGTTGGACCATTTGTAATTGGGTCAAGGCTAGGTGGTGTGGGCTTGGATCTTGGTCTAGATACTAATTGTGCCATTTCTTATAAAATGGGCTTGCATTGCTTTGGGCTTAAATCCTTTAACTTAGTTACATTCTTGAGTAGGTTGGGCTTTAACTTTATTTGGGCTTTAAACCACATTGGGCTAAGTTATTAATTATCTTAGTTAAAGTGGGTTCTAACTTAGGACTAATATTGCTTATTCAAAGCCTACTCGTTTACTGAATATGGACTTGATCCCTTTTCATTTCATTTCATTAGGCTAATATCGAGTACAAGATTTTTGGGTTATTACACTCGGGGAGAAATAATGGTGAGATACTTGGCCAAGGTACAAGAACTATTGAAGTTGTTCAAAAGAGGGCAAGTGGAGCACATTACAAGGAGTGATAATATAAAGGCGAATATCTTATTATTGTGCAATTATGCAATTTTTAAAGTAATCACACCTTAATGCTAATGCACGTTGTCAACAAATAATATAGGATGAGTAGTTCAAGTATCATTCCCACGGAGAAAATTATAAAGATACAGTCTAGGTGAAGCAATAAGAATGATAATGAAAGTAATTAAAGATTAAACTAAATCTAAGTTGATTAACTACTGACTACTGAATAAAATAAGCTAAGATTACTAACTAAGTATAAAAACATGCTATAAGGATTAAGTTTCAAGTATCTAAAGGTAGATTCGGATCAATTTTTCTAATATTATAATTTCATCAGAATGCTGGAATAATGTTGTAGCTATCCTCTATAAGTAACTTGAACATATGCTTGTATGTAGGGGCTTCTACCAACCTTACACATATATCCAAGAATCAATTTTTATTCCCCTATGCGAAACTGATTATTGAATTCATCAAGTTCAGGTTCCTTATGGCTATGTGATGTTGTAGTTAATCGACATTGTTTAATAAGGTTATGGGTTAACCTACATTCCTATAACCGAAACCCAATAACACTTGCAGCACTTTCCTAGTAAGTCAACAAGATTAAGAAATAAATACTTTATTAATCAACTAATGAAAAAATATCATATCAAAGTTTAGGCATCTATGGTTACATTACAATGAGTACTCTATCATCCAATCCTAAACAATTTAGATCATATTTGAAATAAAGAAACACAAAAGAAAGAAGAAGACTCAATAAAAGTAAAATAAAATAAACGGAAGTGTTGTTGTAGCTCTGCTTAAGCAATAACTCCAAGCGCTGCCACTCTCCATCATCTCTAAGCTTCTAGAAAAGTGCAAGGATCAACTATATCAATGATTCCTTTATTAGACACTAGCTTCATCCCTTGACCCATTAGATTTATCTCAACAAAGTATTCAAATATCTTCAATCAACTGTGTTCTTCCTACCATAGTTTGGATGCGAATGGGCTTCTCTATTTATAGAAGAGTGTTGACTTGGGTACTAGGTATCTTTCGAATTGGAATTCTCTCAGAATTAGCATCCGAATATAACTTGGATTTGTCATGAAGCTTAGATTTGATTGATGGATTTTAGGATTTGAGAGGATATATGCATATCCCTCGATTTTCACAGCCTTCTTATCCTTATATAGTGTTGTAGTGTCTTACATTCTTGTTTGAATTTGAATTCAAATGCTTACCTCTTATCCATTCTATCACAGTCTTGAATGCACCATATAATGCACCACACTAGTAAGTTCTGAAAATATAAGATGATTAGTGAGTTTTGCGAATTCTGAGTTATGTAAGTTTTGATGCAAGTTTTGATGAGTAAATCATGTGATTGACATGATTATGAGGATCATGATGCAATTCATGCCAAACAAGTCGGTGAGTACCCAAATGATATTATTAGAAAAGTTTGTGGTTCAGAGTATAAATATGTGAAAGTTTAGGGACCATTTTGCAATTAGGCAAAAATTGGCTTAAACTTGATTTTGATGATGTAATTAAATTCTTTAGCAAATTTTCATATTTTTAGTGGTCTTAACTTAAACTAATTATGTTTAGAAAAATTAATAAAAACGATTCAAAGTTGAAGAAATTATTAGCCAATAAAAATGGTTATAATCAATGAAAGTCGACTAGTATATTTCTTAACACTTAAGCTTCCTTATTTCTTCTCATATTAGTCGGTCTATGCTCTCTTTCTTTCCTCTTTCTCATGCGGTTCACTTGTCTTTCTTTCTTCTCCATCTTGGCCGAACACCGCCATAGAAAAAGGGCAAGCTTGGTTCTCCAATTTCTAGCCACTTTTGCACTAAGTCTATTTCACAAAACTTGAAGCTTATGATCTTGTGATCATAACCTATGCTTTAGATCATGGAGAGGGGCTAATTTGAGTGAGATATTCTTCCTTTATGCTTCGACCTACTTGTTGTCTTAGTGAAGAAGATGAGTTATTTTCATGGTTCAAGGTTGGAAGTTGATCTCTAAGTCTTTGTGAACCTATTCAAGGTATGAAACATTAATTTCCATGGTTAAATTTCATGATTTAAGATTAGGTCTTCCTTGAGTTTGATGAACTTTCATGGAGTTTTTATGATCTTTTATGTTGGAGAATGATGATGTTTAGGTCTTGATGTTGATTGATGATGTAAAACTACCAAAAATGATCTTGAAAACTTTTAATTGGATGACCTAATTTCCATATAAAGATTCGACCATTTCATGAGAAAATCATGTAGTTCTTATGTTTGAAGATAATTCAGTATAGATTATGTAACTTTGATTATGATATTAGTGGTGAAAACAAGTTGAAGTTTGAAAAGAATCCTTGAGACATTCAATGAGGTCATTCAACCATCTCAAATTAAATAGTCTTGGAAGTTAAATGGAACATGAATTTGTGAAAAGAGATGTGAAAAGCTTATGTTTCCTTTACAAATGCCAATCGGCCATATTGGGGAAAATAATGAAATAATGTAAGAAATGGTTTGATTATGTGATGAATGATGGAAGCTTGTTTGTAGGTTTCTACAAGTATATTAAAGTGATTTAACCTCACTTTATATAAAGTTTCTTTGGTGAACCACTAGGTCACACATCGACCATATCTCCTTCCACAAATGTCCAAATGGGACGTGCCATAAACGATTTTAAAGCCTAAGATGTTATCTATATTGTCCCAAAATTTGGTTCCATTAGAGTTTTATAGCATTCTTTAGGTCGAAAGGAGTGAAGATTCCCCAAATTGAATCGATAAAAGGGCTGTCTCGGGTCCCCTCTTTGAAGAATTGTATATCCCTCAATTTTCACACAAATTAGGCTTATGATATACCAAATTGAAGATCAAGGTGTCTAGTATTCTGTATAAAAATTTGAGAGAATTTGATTGATTAAAAAGTTGGGAATTGCAGAAATGGTGAGGGATGTTTGACGCCCTGTTTGGAGTTAGTTGGCAGCTTTGTTTGTCTAATTTCAAACGGTTATAACCGGAGCAAGAGAACTCCAAATGAGGCGTGTGATACCTTATTGGAAAGGTAAAAGAGTCTAGTTTAACATAATAAAAGATGAGAAATTAATTATTAGTGGATCACGCCCAGTTTTGAGAAAACAGAAGGGTGTTCAGTTTTAGGAAAGTTGTAAAAATGAGTTTTTTGCAAAGTATGGGAACCTCTTAGCAACCTAAAATAAGAGTTGTATGATAATTAGGAAATTAATATTCTACTTTCACGTTTAGATTTTAGTTGTGATCATAGTTTGTACCATAATATTTTACAGTTGTTTTAAATTGCATACGTCATGAAAAAGAAAAAGTTTTTTTCGTATTTTTGAATTAACTGTTGTGATTGTAACTGCGCTTAACATCATAATCAATGTTAACACATACCGGTGTACGACAGACTATTACATTGGTAGTGCTGATTTGGCGTTACTAGCGCCATGAAATAGGGGTTGTTTATCAATTTGTAGCTACTGGCGTCAACCATGTGCTAATGGCGTGTGGAGTCTTGAGATGTTGGTGCTGCTAGCGCCAAGAGGCAGGGAGCTTTGGTGTGGTTGGTGCTGCTAGCGCATAAGAGGTGCTTTTAGCACGGTGAAACAGAAGACTTAATCACTTGTGGCGCTTCTAGCGTGTCTGAACATAAGCTTTCTTTTTATTTTTCTCCCTTTGTTTTGAGCTCTCTAACTTGTCCAGCTTCCAGTAGGTCAAAATTCCTACAAAACACAAGAATTCTTATGAGAATACTCCTGAGAGTGCATTAAATCATAATTCTCATGTCTTTTGGTTACATTTGGATTAAATTCATGCTCCTTTTAACCCTTAATATATATCAAGTTGGAGGCATATCAGGCATCCTTCCAAGATGATGAAAACCACTGAACTCAAACGCTAGGGCTTCGTTGAGGAAACTTGCAGATTAAAGGAGAAAGTTAGGAGAAGAGAATCACACTAGAGAGCATTGAGAAGAGTAGAAGAAAAAATGGAAGTTGAAAGGAGAAGATAGGGAAAATGCGAACAGAGATTTAATCAAGTGAATAGAAAAAATGAAGAGACAAGGGCAGACGTGTCTTTTCAATCTCGTTTCAAACCTTTTTAAAATGATTATTTTTCCTGACCCCGCATTTCTATCGTACCGAAGGAATTTCCACCCGTGGCACCAACAGTCGAGAAAAGGGTGATGAGACGACATCAAGAGAGATGTACAGGTACCACCCATCAATCTTGCTCAGTAGACAGGTAAGTGTTAGGCATTCACCTCGGAGTTACGCCCCGAGTTGGGGGGACTTATGTTCCGGGGAGGATCCAGGACAGGAGACAGGTATGCCTGGCACCGAGCTGCACCCACGATCACCACCTGAGAGATAACAACTCTAGGGCCACTTTCCATCACCATAACTGTCCTTAGAAGCATATGTGTGTGTGTGTGCGTGTGTGTATGTGTCTATCTATATTCCCCCACAGGGGATCATCTTCAACACATTGCATTCTTGAGTGTTCTTAAGCCCTATATACCATCGAATCATTGGTTTGGAATATTGTGTCTCATTGCCAGCTATCCTAGTCTCATCTTTGTAGATATAATTATTAGCTTTTCAATTAGACATTTCTGTTCACCTCCGAACAAGAGTAAATTAAATGTCAAAGCGAATCCTTGTGCCCGACACTCACAATCAATGTTTTCAACCCTCTCCTCTAATTTTATTTTCTTAAAAGTATTTCCCTCTGTGATAAAGGAAACATTTGATTCTGAGCCAGAGTATTAAAATATGCTCTCTTTTTGCTGGTACACAAAATAACCTATCTTTATTATCATATTTTCTACCCAAAAAATCTCTATTTTGCATGATATGGGACCTTGGTGTGTTGCTAAAACTTAGTTTTGTCCCTCGTCAGTAATTATATTTAGTTTCTTCATTTTCAGTGAATGCAATTAGAAGGACCCTTTCTACGTTGATGGTTAGAATCGCGTTTTATTTATTTATTCACTTTTGTCAAGGATAGAAATCTCAAAATGAGTAAAATCAAGAAACAATTTACAAACTCTTGCACAGATTAAACCGGCCGGTTCAAATTCAAAATCTTAACCATATGAAACAATGGTAAGTTTGAAATGTTCACAACAACGCACCAACACTCAAAAGTTAATTAATATGAGAACTGTTTTCAAAAATAATTTTTTGATTTTCAGAACAAAAAAACTCGTTTAGTAATGCCTGTTTTGTAAAATAAAAATAAAAATTTGTAACTGTTTTTTTGTTTTTAAGATCAAATTTAGAGAACATGTCTGGGTTGTTTTTGTTTTCTGTTTTTGTTTTTAACTTTCAAAACAAATAAAGTATAGAAAACAACTGCTTCAATTACTATTCTACAAAACTGTTTTAAGAACAAAAAAACCAGAACACAATCAAACAAAGCCGAATTTTCACCATAGTTATCATATGCTTCTGGACATTTTATTAGCGTTTGGATACACTACCAGTACAAGACAATTTTCTCCGTAAGTATGAAAAACAGGGCAAAGTATATGACATGCTGATCATTTACAAGCTTCTCACCATCCCTTATGTTACACCATCTCCTTCTGACTTAAAGTTCCTATTTATTGCTCTGGTTTGAGCTTAAGGGCAGCACTGCAGGAATTCCATATCAAACATAAACTTCTGGACAAAGGTGAACATGTGTGATTGAAAAAGTTACACAGTTCCAAGTAATTATTTACCTGTTGATACAGTAACGCTTTCCTGTGGGTGGAGGACCATCATCAAACACATGTCCCAAATGAGCATCACAAACATCACAAAGAACTTCCTGGCGAGGCATGAATATAATTGACAAATCTAACTTTGACTTCACATTGTTCCCAATTGGCTGGTAATAGGATGGCCAGCCAGTTCCACTATTGAACTTAGTAGATGATCTTGAAAAGACAAAATAAGTGAATCAATTCAACTATGATTGAGGTAAGGGTAAGAAAATGAAGGTATGTCACAACATATGCAATGGTATAATATTTGAGTGTAATAAAGTAAAGTAACTTACTCAAATAAAGGTGTGTCACAACATATGCAATTGTAAGTTCCTGAAGTTTTGGTATTCGAGTACTCCCTAGAATGAATTTAAAAAAAATAAAAAAATAAAGTTAATAAATACAGCAGTGGCATGAGAATAAAACCTACCTATATATCTAATCAGCTCCATTAAGACTGCAGATCAATAAATGATAACCAAAATGCAGATATCATTTGAAGACCAGAAATTTTGAAGTTTACATAACAAAATAATCAACAATGACGCTGAGGCCCGAACCACACAAAATTATGGGGAACAATGGCTGAGCCAGAAAATTTTGTAAGAGGAAGCGAGAAAAGCAAAATTCATACTATCTTAAACAGGACAACATGATAATGGTGTCATTACGTAACCAATTTTGAAGAACTCTCCAAGTTTTTTTTTGTACATGAAGAATAATAAGAATAAAAGAGGGCAAACTTATGCTACAATATCTTTCTTTCAAGTATGAATGTAGTCTAAGACAAATCTTTGATGAACTCGATTCATCGAGGAGGCAATCGCCCCTTCAATGAGGTGGATTCAATATTCAATCTTTTAAGTGAGGCATTAATCACAAATAAAAATACCATAAACAACTCTTGAACGTGAAATCTCCAACATACAGTATAATATATGATGTAATGTGAAGCAAAATGGTGGGAATTAGAAAGCTGTTTTAAACCAAAAGTACCTAAGTTTCTTTATCAAGTATGCAACATTAGGTTCTTTCTTGTAATAAAAGTGTTGTTAACTGAACATAGGCACATAGCTATAAACCCCAATTAAATTGAGATCAAGAGAAGTCAGTAATTCAGGGGATCAAGAAAGTCAAAAGGCCATAACAATTCAATAACATACCCTGTGAAAGCTCTCTCAGTCCCCTTTTGACGAGTAATATAGAATTGTTCACTTGTTAGCCGCTTCTTCCACTCTTCATTGCTTAAGGATTTGTAATCAACATTACCTTCTCCTGAAGGCACAGAAAGATGTAGTTGGAGGCCCAATCACAAGTCAAAATCACAACAATTATGAATTATAGTCAAAATCACAATCACAACAAGTCAAGATGTATACTTCTAGTCTAGTGAATTATAGTGGGTAAGATCATTAGCAAGTGGAGGAGAGGCCAATAAGTATATTGAGGAAACTATTAAACTCTAGAAAACAAACCTTCACTACTATCATCATCAACAAGTACACCCCACCAAATTGTGTCAACTTGATAAAAAAAGTGTTCCTTTTTATGTGTTACAGCTATCTAAACTCTACCTAAATATACATACCAAAAACAAGCACAGGATGCAACCAATGGCAGAGCCAGAAAATTTAATGAGAAAGGGCAAGGAAATTTTAATTCACACTAAAGGACAATATAGTTGTTGGTTGATAGATTTGAAGAATTTCATTGTACATGAGAAAGAATTAAAATGAAGGGTGGAGAATTTACAGTACACTAATTTCTTTAGTGAAGTCATTTTCTTATATGATGCTAGAAAAGAAAATCTGTCAGTAAAAATAATAATTATGTATTAAAATACAGTTATAATATTAAAGCTGTATTTTTTTTTTCATTGATTATCGGCTGATGTCGCAAAAAACAAAAAAAAATTATCATTATAACTATGTACTAGACATTTTTTTTCAACAACATAATAAAAATTGAACCCTTTTCTTTGAGGCTAAATATAATTTAAGTAAAAGATTTGATAAACTTTAGGGGTGCCATCGCCTGTCCTATTTCCTCCATGACTCCACCACCAGATGCAACATAGCATGTATTATATTTAGTGAGAGGCTGAGAGCAATAGAATACTTAGTGGAACAAGTTTTATCATACCAATTCCCACAATAAACAATTTTTCTGAAAACTAATAGTAACACCCAAAGATTAACAATAAATATCCTGCTAATAGCTCAAGAGAAAACTGGGATTCTCTTTCATCAAGTAACTCGTTCAACACAGCTCTCAACTAAACTGAACAGAACCAAATTACAATTAAATAATCTATACCTGCTTCAAATTCAATGCTATCTGCTTGCTGGGACTGGGAAGAAGAAGCAGAGGACCCCATTACCCGGATTGAGGTAGAAATTCTTCTGGGTTTTGTGTGAACACGTGACGGCCACAACAACGCCCTGGCATCAAAGATAGAACCAAGCTTCTGAATTAGCCTATTGGAAGGAATATGCGCTGTTGGCAAACTCAAAGTATGAGAAGCCATAGTCCCCACGCTGACCTCTTCAATTTTTAACTGAGAGAATTATTGGGTTTCCTTAAACAAATAAATAAAATAATGGCATTTTGACAAAATCCAAAAACTATTGTTTGATGTGATGCAACGTTACGTAGAATGAATCATGATACCACTTTTTTATAACGGTTAATCATGCCCGACTACTATTAATTGATTGAAATGCAGGGACATGATTTCGTGGAGATTGACAATTCAGTGTGGTTGGGAATACGTGAACTTCCCTTGGTGACAACTGGCCGGTGAAGAGAGTCAGAGAGAACCAGGCTATGTGTTAGCCACGTGGAGAATTGGAAGCCACAAAGGTTATGGGATATATAAGTAGGAGGCTAGAAATCATTAAAGTTGAGATGAGTTTCTAACAAGTTTATGTTTGGTAGTATATTTTAAAAAAAGAATTGTGAAAATAATTTTTCTAATATTTTATTTTATGTGTATTTTTTAAATCAAAATATTATTGAAGAATATCACCTAGACTTTTTCGGACAAAATCAATTCTGTATTTTCGAAAATATTTTGACCTACTAAATGATTTTTTGATAATATTTTTAAAAAATTTACTTTTTCATTATATTTTTGAAAACTGTGATTCTTGGATAAAAAAAAATTCCTTTATACCAAACGTGATTTAGGGTTTTTTTTTTAATATTTATGGGTTAAATCAATTATTGATGAACTACATGAGCAACGTTTTTTTATTTTTTTAATATTATGGGTTAATTAATTATTGAATTAGTTCGATTCAAATAAAGTAGGACTACATGTATAATAAAATTCTTCCCAACAAATTTTAATACACTCAAATTTCGAGAGACCCAAACTCGTTTACTAATTAAACTAGGAGTAATTTCTTATCAATTGATTTATGTGCTTCGTGGTCAAGCTATCATTTGTTATACATCATCTCCCTTCGCATTTCTGAACAACTTGCATACGGAATATGTAAGAATTGGCATGATTGATAGAGCAATATGATGCTGATTGTATTTAATTTTATTTTTAATAATATGTGCCGGTATTAATAGATCATCTAAACAAAAGTAATTTTTCTGGATGTAACACCAAATTCCTTTTAATTAAAGTAATAAAGATTTTATATAAATTTAGAAGTTCTTGTAACAAATCTTGAATTACATCCTAAAATTCCGTCGTATCATCCCAATGATAGAATTAGAAGCGGAAGAAAATACTTGTACTTCGTAACTCAGAAAGCATGTTTTTTTCCAAGAATTGGATAGTTCTTTTCCTCTCTTACATACGGCATGATGTTGCTAATATATATATATTTATAGGAAAAAATATTTCTCTTTTTAAATGACATAACGTATATCCTTTCATTATCACAAAGACGTGAGATCTACACTTTTATATTTTTTTGTCAATTTTCTCTCCTCCTTTATCTATCTCTTTTTCTCACTTAAAATGACACAACTTTTTTTTAGTAAATAAATGACACAACTTTACATCCTTTAAAATAATACACACTTTATCCATATTTATATAATTACTAGTGCTCCCCCGTAAACTCTAGAGCTTCCACAGGTGGCCATCAATCAAGTAATAGGAATTATAGAGATGTGAAGAAATGTAAAGAAACGTAAAATGTAACTAGCTTTATTTAAACTACATGCAGTCCATAAAACTAGGTCCGTACTCATGTGAGTTAATTATAGATAACACATATAGTCTTGTTTTGTAGATGATCCATACACGAATAAGATGATATTACTTGAAAAAAATAATCCATAGCAGATAAGAAAAATGACCGAAAAAAAAACTATAATGTGAATTTTGAAAAGCGTAGTACCTTGTACAGCCACGTACAATTATACTTCCATTAACAAGATGTATAAAACTATAAGTGGTAAAATACTTGTTTATTTATGTTTTCAAATATCTTTTTTTCCCTTAAGTTTATGCACATATATTAAGATGGGTTAAGAGTTTGTCTAGGTAACTTATATCCTTTTAGCCATTTATAAATATGTATAAAAGATAGTACATAGTTATAATATTAAAGTTGTACTTTTTTTATTTTTCACGTCAACAAATAGTGTCTAAAGAGAGAAAAAAAGTACAACTTTAATATTATAACTATGTATTATCCTTAGTATATAGTTATAAATTTCTAAAAGGAAACAAGTTATATCATTTAAAAGAACAAATTATTTCCCTATTTAAGATTTATATGTAAAATTTTAAAAATATCAATGGTAATCAACACTAAATTGAGGAATGTTTAAATTTTGAAATGTATAATTTTTTTGGCACTATAGGCATTAGTTGAAAAGGCCACGATAGGATGGGACTATAGGTTGCGTTTAATGCACACTAAGACACAAGAAAAGGAGAATATAGATATAAGATATATTTTGATGATAACAAAGATGCATCAACAAAACGAGAAAAATATTAATCAAGAGGAAAAAACATAAAGCAAGGATGGGCTTAGAAGATACCAAGGAATAAAGATTAATAACATATCAAAGAGGCCAAAACAAGGATGGGCTTAGAAGATACCAAGGAATAAAGAGCATTGAAGTTCAAACCATGAGCAACAACATATAAGAGCTTTGATAACAAGATTGAGAGCAACTAAGATAAAGAATTCAGCATCAAGCAAAATCAAGAAGTAATGATAAAAAAAGGAATAACAAAAGCAAAATTCACAAGCTTCAAATCTCCAAAGAGATACGACTTTGTGATTGAGAATTAATAAATCGTCGAAGATGATGAACCTAGTAGCTACATAGAGGCCGCCAATGATGTTGACTCCTCAAAATGGCTTGAGGCCGTTAAATCTGAAATGGACTCAATGAATCCAAGCAAGGTATAGACCATGGTTCAACCACCTAAAGGAATCACTCTTATTGGGTGCAAGTGGATCCTCAAAGGGAATAATGATGCAGATGTCAATGTTCAAACCTACAAGGCTAGATTGTAGTGTTTAAAAACCCGGCCCAGCCGAGGTCAGGGATCACGGGGTCATGGGTTCAACCGGGGGGTCACGGGGTCACTACGCTGACTCGGTTTTATAAAAAATATAAATATACATATCCTATATGAAAATATTAAAAAACAGACCATCGATCCTCAAAGATTCAAAATATACTTAACATAATTCACCAATTACAACCACAAGTCAATATTACAATCCTAATTAAAGTATCAAGATACCAAAATACAAAACTCATATTCTAATGGGGTCACTATGCTGACCCGATTTTGTCTCTTTTGAGAAGGTCCCTGACAAAGGAAAATTTAAAGGAAGTAAGAATGAGTTTTTGTTTTCTATCGACAACCGTAAAGATTTCATTTCACTGGGTAAAACTCTTATTGTAAGAACCCGCACCGTTAAATTAGGAATTTAAATAAATTAATTATGAGTTTAAGAAGTAATTCCATAATTGACCTTGAATAAATATGGGAAGACTTAAACAATTATTATAAGGGCTTAATAACGTTGAAAGTCGCTTTTCTGACGAAAAGTGCAGATACCGGTTCTGCTTCATGGTATAAATGCATACCGATGAAGTATCCCGAAAAATTATAATAAGTACATGAGTATTCCTAGAAAAAATACCTAGGTCGAGTATTTCAAGTTTCGAGTCAAAATAATGACAAGTGACGTCAGAACTAATACCGGCTACGTATAAAACGCGTACCGGCAAAGTGCTGCGAAAATTATAATAAAAATATGACAAATCCTAGAAAAATGCCTAGGTTAAGAATCTGAAGTTTGAGAGTAAAATGATTAGCGGAGCTATTAGCGCTAATACCGACGGATTAGTTTAATGAGCATATAAATTCAAATTGCACAAAACCCTAGGCTGATTTCCATCAGTTTCTACGTTAGTTTGTTGCTGCCTTTGCTCTCCACCTTGCCACCTTCATTCTTCTTCAAGAAAAAGCCCAAGTGATCACCTTTCTTCATACTTCCTTCACCAAAATATCATAGATGAGTGGGAGCAAGCGTTGTGAAGGAGTGAGGTAACTCATTGCTGAGTTTGAGCTTCTGAGTTGGTGAAAGTTGTGAGCTGAGTTCTTTGGCTTGTGTTGTAAGGGCCATTTCCTTAGTGGTTGATGCTCCAAGAGGCTACCTTTGGAGAGAAATGACCTATCTTGAGGATTCATTTCGTGGCCTTGGAGTGGCAGACCATTGGAGCTGAGTAGAGAGCTCCAAGATCTCCCCTTGTTTCTGTTTTGAGGCCTTTGGGTATATTTCACACTTTGTTCTTGAAGTTTCTATGTTAAAGATCAAGTCTTGGCATATAATATGAGATGATTAAGTAACCAACATGAACACTGGCCTAATTGTGTCTAAAAATGCCTTCTTGGACGTGTAGAAGTGTTAAAAATGGAACATTGGAAGGATATCTTCGCGAAATGAAAAATGGCATTCTGTCGCGAAATATTCGGATATGATATCCGGATATGGGGTTTGTGATATCCGGATATGAATATCCGGATATGCCCTCGTGAAATATCTGAATATTCTGGGAAATTCGTAGAGTGAGCTATTCTGTCCAAACTGAAACGTGGGTTTGGTTTATAGACCTTATATTGCATAGAATGAACCTCTGTAATGATGTAAGTAAGTCAGAACCTAAAATGTTGAAGACTTAGGGCTTTGGGAGAAGCCTATGGTCATTAAATGAAAAAGAAAATGTTGTCGTAATGTAATGAACTTCTAGATAACGTATATTGATAATATTCTTGATATAAACAGATCGTGATTGTGCTGTTTAGTGACCACGGGCTGGTGAGGACTCTTGATTGGATTGTTAGCTTGAGAGGTAAGCTTTCGTGTTCTCGGTTTTGCCCATTGTTGGTTCCACCATACCTTATGGAGGGGTGGTTATATGCATGATGTGTTTTCTGAAAATATATGATTATGCTGATATGCTATTGAGCTGATGTTGAGTGCAACTGCCATATTATATGTATGTGGTGTTCCACCTAGACGGTAACCCCTGAGTATGTGGAGACATACAAGATGGTAACTTTGTGGGTGAGGTACAAGAGTACTGTGGGTTGTAGACGTACGTAAGTCCTACCTTTTATTTTTCTGGCCAGTAGAATGTTATACACACATGACATGCATATATGTTGCATGGCATGGATTTTGAAATGATGATGATATTATGTTTTTGAACTTATATTGCACATGTAAGTGAGCTTGGGGTGGAGAGATCCTTGAGGACCCCTTGTCTTACTGAGATTTCTGTTTAGAGATCTCACCCCTTGTTGGGGCACATTTTCATGTACAGGTACCTCGGGGGTTGATACCTCTAGCGGCAGGAGGCCAGGGTTGAGTTGATTATGCATGCTGATCGCTATTATGCCTGGATATTGATCATGTTTTACATTCAGTATCTTGTTGTTGGATTTGAGACTTGGTTTGGCTTTGTTGCCTGATTTGGTGAGCATGGGGGTTGTCCATGCCACATTGAATTCTGTTACATTTATTTTGACTTGATTTGTACTTACGTATCAGGATATGGTCCGGTCTACGTGTTGTAGTTCCATGACTTGATACTATTTATGTCATGAGGTTATTCAGTTAGTTATTTATTGCAATTTACATACAGGCGATATTTTGAAAAAGAATAAGTAATCAACTTGGTTAATTTAATATGTACATAATTGTAAAGAAAAAGTTAGCTTCTGCATTTTATTTAGCTGCGCCATTACCATATGTATGTTTAATACACCGGGTGCACACGGAGTGTTACATCTTATGGTATCAGAGCACTTTCTAGGGAAAAAGCTTGTATGTGTTGCAATAACTTAGGATGCCTTGTTGTGTGAATTGTCTGTTGAGTTTCTTTTGGGTTTTTACTATGATGACGCATGTGTGAGCACACTATGTGGGCCTGATCAACTCATTCTTTGTGTAACATGTGCAGAGTCATGGTACTTCCTAGGAGGAACCGAGAGACGAATGAGGGTTAGCCTAACCCGATTCTGACTACATTAGCTGAGATGCAGGCGGCTAAACAAGCCGACCAGAAGGCCGCTAGAGTGGCCAATTAGGCGATGATGGACGCCGTGAGAGAGGCAAACAAAAAAGCAACTGAAGACGTGCTTGAGGCGAACCGGTTGGCAAACATGACCATGATGAGGGTCATGTTGGAGGAGATGAAGGCTGGTCGCATTGTGGGCCAGTTTCCTCCACCACCACCTCCACCGCCACCTCCATCTCCACCTAGTCACCATGATGGAGACAGAGGGGGAGGAACACATATTCCTGACCATGAAGGTCTAAGCCACATGGAAGGTGTGAGCCACTTGACGGGACTGATCCAGCCTTACCTTGAGCCTTTAGAAGACCAGGAGACTAGAGACCACAGGTTGAATGCTTTCCGTAAGCATAAGCCACCTTCCTTTGATGGATCCTATGATCCTATTGTTGTTGATATATGGTTACAAGCCCTGGACAAGATATTTAAGGTGATGCAGTGTACGGATCCCCAGAAGCTGATGTTTATCACTTATATGCTGGAGGGAGACGCTCATGAGTGGTGGATGAACACCTCTCAGGTCTATGAGATGCAGGGTCATGTTATCACGTGGCCATTCTTTGAGGAGTTGTTCTTTGGTAGGTAATTCTCGTATGATGCTCAGGAGAGGAAGCAAGGAGAGTTCGAGCGGTTGGTGTAGGGCTCGATGTCTGTTGATGAGTACTTGGCTAAGTTCAATGAACTGGCCAAATTTGCACACTTTAGGATTGCCATGCTTACACCGACATTCTTGGCTTCTAAGTTTCATATGGGACTTAATGAGGAGATCACAGACACGATAACTGGAGCAGCATTCAGAGACTTTGGCATATTGATTCAACAGTGCCATGATATAGAGGATGTATGTGTGGTCAGCAAGGGGAAAAAGGACAAAGTATCTGAGCAAGTAGAGACAGAAAGTTTGGAGGAAAGGGAGAAAGGAAGCAGTTATCTGCTAGGCAGGCGCCGAATCAATTCAAGAGGACTTCGACTCAGGGGAGTGCAGCTAGACCTTCCACTATTCCCAGATGTACTAAATGTGGGAGATCACATGTTGGGCCGTGTGCCACCGGTCAGATCATTTGTTTCCATTGTGGTAAGGAGGGCCACTATGCCAAAGATTGTCCTTCGCCAGCTGCTAGAGCTGCAGCAGTTCAGGCGATTCCTCTTCAGATGATTCCTACTCCACCTACTACGGCACCTGTTGTGCCACCAGCCACTGGCCGAGTTTACACCTTGGATCTACAGCAGTCGGACAGAGCTCCGAACCTTGTGAGAGGTACTATTTATATTGGTAGTCGTGCTGCAGATGTATTATTTGACTCCGGGGCTACGCATTCTTTCATCGCGACCCCAATCGTTGTGGGGCTTGAGTTGCCTATTTCTTTTCTTTCTCCACCGTTGCGGGTTACTACCGCCATCGGAGAAAAGTGTGATACTTCTACTGTACATCGCGATGTCGTGTTTCAGTGGGATGGTCGTGAGTACTCGGTAGATCTGATTGGATTGCCGATGAATAATCTGGAGATCATCCCTGCCATGGACTGGTTGTCCAGGAATTGTGTGATAATTGACTGTTGTGCTAAGAAAGTGGTGATGTCTCCGTGTGATTCCACTACCAGTTCTTCTCCTTATATATCAGTGTTGCAGGCTAAGAGGGCCTTGAGAGCAGGGGCATTCGATTATGTCACGTTGGGAGGTTTGGTGAGTGGGACACAAGAGGATATTAACGGCATTCCTGTGGTGAGGGAATTCCTCGAGGTGTTTCCTGAGTTTCCTCCATAGAGGGAGATAGAGTTCTCCATTGATTTGTTGCCTGGTGTGGGGCCTATTTCATTAGCTCCATACCGGATGTCTCCACCTGAGTTAGCGGAATTGAAGATGCAAATTGAGGATCTTTCCGCGAAGCATTTTATTCGACCGAGTGTGTCTCCATGGGGAGCACCGGTCATCTTTGTTAAGAAGAAAGATAGGACAATGCGATTGTGCACCGATTACAGACAGTGGAACAAGGTGACAATCAAGAACAAGTATCCTCACCCCCGTATTGATGATCTGTTGGATCAACTTAGGGATGCTTGCGTGTATTCCAAGATTGATCTTCGGTCCGGATACCATCAGATCCGGATTAAGCCGGAGGATGTCCCCAAGATCATGTTTCATTCGAGATACAGTTATTATGAGTATTTGATGATCCCGTTTGGACTCACCAATGCACCAGCGGTATTCTTGGATTACATGAACTGTATCTTTCAGCCATACTTGGATCGCTTTTTGGTCCTTTTCATTGATAATATCTTGATTTACTCCAAGAGCGAGGAGGAACATGAGGAGCACTTGAGGATCATGTTGCAAGTGCTGAAGGAGAAAAAGCTTTATGCTAAGCCTTCAAAGTGTGAGTTTTGGCTCAAGTCGGTGAAATTCCTTGGACATGTGATTTATGCAGAAGGAGTTGCAGTAGTTCCGAACAAGATTGAGGCAGTGTTGGACTGGGAGAAACCCAAAATAGTTAGATAACTAAGGAGTTTCTTGGGTTTGGCAGGTTACTACAGGAGGTTCATTGAGGGATTTTCCAAGATGGTATTGCCACTGACTCGCCTTACCCGGAAGGAGACTCTGTTTGTATGGACTCACGAGTGTGAGGAATGCTTTCAAAAGTTGAAGGAGAGATTGACCACTGCACCAGTGTTGATCCTTCCTGATCCTGCTGAGCAGATTGAGTTGTATTGTGATGCCTCCAAGAAGGGGTTGGGCTGTGTGCTGATGCAGACTGGTAAAGTGATTGCTTATGCTTCGAGGCAGTTGAAGCCTCGTGAGGAGAACTACCTGACTCATGATTTAGAGTTGGCTTCTATTGTTTTTGCCTTTAAAATTTGGAGACATTACCTTTATGACATGAAGTTTGCCGTGTTCAGCGATCATAAGTGTTTAAAGTACCTGTTTGACCATAAGGAGCTGAACATGAGACAAAGAAGATGGATGAAATTTCTGAAGGACTACGACTTTGAGTTGAAGTTTGACCCTGGCAAGGCCAATGTGGTAGCAGATGCTTTGAGTTGAAAATTTGTGAGTCTATCCAGTTTGATGATGAGTGACTTGATGTGATTGAGAAGTTTCGAGATTTGACGGTAACCTCGTTGTTTGGGGGTGCACTTCTTGAGATGGAAACCGTGAGAGTTGAAAATGAGCTAATGGAGAAGATCAAAGAGACACAAGTGCAAAGAGAGTGCCTTGATTATGTGAAGAACCAAGATGGTGTGTCTTGGAATGAAGATGGATTATTGATGTTCTAGAAGAGGATTGTAGTTCTCAGAGGTCCATTGACTGAAGAGGTGACGTCAGAGGCTCAAAAAGGCCAATTCACTATCCCCGCTGCGGCTACAAAGATGTATCAAGACTTGAGGAGAAATTTTTGATGGTCGGGCATGAAGAAAGATATAGTTGTTTATGTGACAAGTGTTTGATATGCCAGAAGGTGAAGATTGAGCACCAGAAACCGTCTGGTAAGCTTCAACCTCTTGAGATTCTGCAGTGGAAGTGGGAGAGCATTTGCATGGACTTCGTTTTGGGATTGCCTAAGACTCAGGCTGGTTGTGACTCTATTTGGGTCATTGTGGACAGATTAACTAAGTCTGCTCATTTTCTTCTTGTGAAGGTGAGCTTCACAACAGAGCAGTTGGCCAGACTATATGTTCGCGAGATTGTGAGGCTTCACGGGGTGCCCGAGAGTATCATTAGTGATAGGAACCCGAAGTTCACTTCTCAGTTCTGGGAGGCGCTGCAAGGAGCTTTTGGTACTCAGTTGAGATTGAGTACAACCTATCACCCTCAGACTGAGCGGACCATCTAGACATTGGAGGACATGTTAAGGGCTTGCACATTGGAGCAGGGCTCAGCATTGGATCGGTACCTACCATTGGTTGAGTTTTCATACAGCAACAGTTTTTATGCTAGCATGGGCATGGCACCCTACGAGGCACTGTATGGTAGGAGGTGTCGGACTCCTACTTGTTGGTCTGAGGTTGGGGATCGAGAGTTGTTTGGTTTGGACTTTGTCCGAGACTACCCAGCAGACCCAGATGATCAGAGAAAAGTTGAAGCAAACACAGAATCGCCAGAAGAGTTACTGTGATGACAAGCATCGGCCACTGGAGTTCAGTGAGGGTGAGCACGTGCTTGTGAGACTTTCACCTGTCACCGGTGTTGGTCGTGCCCTCGGAGTGAGGAGGCTTAGCCCGGGATTCATTGGGTCGTACCAGATACTTGGTAGGGTAGGGCCTGTTG
The DNA here is from genome assembly GCF_033153095.1 of Gastrolobium bilobum. Taxonomy (NCBI): domain Eukaryota; kingdom Viridiplantae; phylum Streptophyta; class Magnoliopsida; order Fabales; family Fabaceae; genus Gastrolobium; species Gastrolobium bilobum. Next base: position 40,821 of record NW_026898766.1, on the reverse strand, counting down.
CCTACCGGCTTACCTTGCCTCCGAACTTGGCCAACATCCACGACGTGTTTTGTAAGAACCTGCACCGTTAATTAAGGTATTTAATTAATTAATTATGCAAAAATAGGAAATGATTCCGTAATTGACCCTAATAATTATTTATGAGGCTTAATAATCATAATAAGTGACTAAGAATGCTGAAAGTCGTTTTTCGGACGAAAAATGCAGATATCGGTTCTGCTAGTCGGTATAAATGCATGCTGGAAAAGTATCCCGAAAAATTAAAGTAAGTGCATGATAATTACTGGGATAATATATAAGACTTGTAAAACGAGTTTCAAGTCTAAATAATGGGAACTGGTGCTAGAAATGGGTACTGGCTATGAAAAGCGCGTACCGGAAAGGTGCTCAGAAAAATATAAGAAAAATATGTTAATTCTTAGAAAATTATGTAGTTTCATAATCCAAAGTTTGGGATTAAAATCCTAAGCATAACAATTAAAGTTAATACTGTGTGTTTAATGAGTAAATGTCTATAAATATGGCTTTTAAGGGGCACACAACCCTAAATAACTACTTGGCTGCGTGGCTTCTCTTGGAGGCTGACCAGAAAGAGTGTTCTTAAGCTTCCTTCTCCATTCCTTGAGCAAGCATTAACCTTTGATGCTTGTTCCTTCCTTTAAACACTTGGTAAGGGTGAGGGTTGGCCTTGGGACTGCATTGTGGTGTTGTTTCTGAGTTGTGAAGTCTGTGTGAGGGAGGTTTGGTTGCTGACTTGTTGGTTTTGGGTTGAGAGAAGCTTGGTTTTGGTTTTGGAGGTCCAAGTGGTGACCTTTGTGTTAAAGAACCAACCTTTGTGAAGCCATTTTCGTGCATCTTCCTTGAGTCAGACTTGAGGGGCTGTGTTGAGCTCCAAGAGCATCTCCCTCTGCTGTTTTTGAGCTGTGGTATGATCATTAACCTTTAACTTGAGTTTTAAGGCTTAAAAATGGTACCTTGATGCATTTAATGACTAAAAGATGATGACTTGTTGTTGGGTAATGTTGAACACGCCTAGAAATGCATGTTTAGGTGTTTAAAATCGGTAAAAACCCAACCTTGGAAGTATATCTTCACGAAATGCAGTTTCTGCATTCTGTCGTGAAATATCCGGATATGTGCCCGAACAATATCCGGATATGTGATATCTGGATATGGGATTCTGGATATCCGGATATTTCATATCCGGATATGTACAGTGAGATATCCGGATATAGTCCCGAGGAATATCCGGATATTATGGGATTTCGCAGAACAGTAGCTGTGCTGTGCATACAGTAGGCTATTGGGGGTTTGTAGACCCTAGATTGATGAAGTTGAACTTCTGTTTTTAATGGATTGAGCCAGAATCATGGGATTAATGGCTTGTGGCTTTGTTAGAAGCTTTAAGACTTGAAAACGTAATGAAAATACATTGTCTTTAATTGTATGCATATGGTACATGTTTATTGATTTATATTTGGTCCATATCAGATTGTGATCTGCTGTGATTGGACTTTGAGCTTGTGGCGTTGGATAGCTAGCTTAGAGGTAAGCTTTCGTGTCCTCAGTTTAGCCATGTTGTGGTTCCACCATATCCCATGGGGATATGGTATATGCATGCTGTATTACATGCTTTTGGATGTTTTGGAAATGCTGTTGAGCTATTATATGTTAGTGCCTTGTGGATATGCATGGAGGTGTTCCACCTATACGGTAAGCCTGAGTATGTGGAACATACAAGAGGGTGAGGCTGTGGGTGAGGTGCAAGTCGTGTTCCTTGTACTACATGTAGGGAATAGACGTATTCCTACATTTCTCTGGCCAGTAGATAATGATTACACACATGCCATAGATATCTGTTGCACTACATAGTTTTGGAACTGATAATGATATAAATGCTTTTTGAACTTATATTGCACATGTAAGTGAGCTTGGGGTGGAAGATCCTTGAGGACCCCTTGTCTTACTGAGATTTCTAGTTTAGAGATCTCACCCCACGTTTGGGGAATGCTTATTTCAGGGTCAGGTAATGTTGAGACCTCAGGCGGCAGGAGGCCGGAGCTGAGCTAGATTGTTGTTATTTTATGCTGCCATGATTGGATGCTGGATTTGCATGCTGCTTTTATGCTTATAGCTTCAGTTTATGTTTTGGAGTTTGATGTTGAGACTTGTTGTTTACTATGTTTATTTGGTGAGCATGGGGATTGTCCATGACACATAGTATTATTTTGTCTTGATTATTTTGGAGTTGTAATAATGTATCAGGATATTGTCTGGATTACTTGATGTAATGCCATGATTTAGATACACACTTTATCTATATATTGAGGTATTTCAGTAGATGTCTTATTGCAATTTACATACAGGCGATATTTTATGAAATTGATTAAGTGATCAAGTTGGTAATTGATAATGACATCATAATTGAAAAGAAAAGGAATATTCCACATTTTTAATTAAGCACCGCTTAATACGATGTAATGTTAATATTCCGAGTATAAACGGGGTGTTACATTTCATGGTATCAGAGCAACGGTTCAAGGGAAAAGCCTGTATGTATTGCAATTATTAGGATGTTTGGTTGTGTCTGTTTTGTGTGTTTGCTCCGTCGAGTATTATTATGATAATGCATACGTGACCACATTGCGTGGGCCTGATCAACTCATAATTTGTGTAACTTGTGCAGAGTCATGGTAAGACCCGGGAGAAACCGCGAGACTTCGGAGGATCGGCCCGATCCTGTCCTGGCTGCATTAGCTGAGATGCAGGCGGCCCGACTAGCCGACCAGGAGGCCATGAGAATGGCAAACCAGGCCATGCAGGACGCCGTCAGAGAGGCGAACAGGAAGGCCACTGAGGACGTGTTGGAGGCCAACCGTCTGGCAAACATGACGATGTTTAGAGTCATGTTGGAGGAGATAAGGAATGGCCCTGATGTTGGTCATGCTCCACCGCCACCACCACCACCACCTCCACCCAGTCTGCAGGATGACTCTCAGAGTCAGATGGGAGATGGCAGTCATCTTACGAGGGCCATGCAGACCGTCCCTGTTTTTGTTGAGGATCGTGATGAGATTAATCGCCGGCTGAATGCTTTCCGTAAGCATAAGCCACTTGCCTTTGATGGATCCTTTGATCCTGTTGCTGCGACACGTTGGCTTCAGGCGTTAGACAAGATTTTTCGAGTCATGCAGTGCACAGATCCGCAGAAGTTGATGTTCGCTACTTATATGCTGGAGGGCGATGCCCATGAATGGTGGACAAACCTTTCTCATGTCTACGAGATGCAGGGTCATGTGATGACTTGGCCTATGTTTGAGGACTTCTTCTTGGGTCAGTACTTTCCATATGACGCTCAGGAGAGGCAATATGGAGAGTTTGACAGATTGGTTCCGGGCTCGTTGTCTGTGGACGAGTACCTGGCCAAGTTCAACCAGTTGGTGAAGTTTGCACACTTCAGGATGGCGAGGCCTACTCCTACATTTCTGGCAGCTAAGTTCCGCAGGGGACTTAGTGAGGATATTGCTGGTTACCTAGCTGGTTCTGCTTCTAGAGATTTTGGGACACTGGTTCAGCAATGTCGTGATATTGAAGATTACTACAGCTCGAGTAAGACCAAGAAGGCCAACATTGGTGAGGCGACGAAGGTTGCAGCTGGTAGTTCCACTTCTTGGCGAGACAGGAAGTTTGGGAACAAAGGCAAGGGTAAACAGTTGGCAACTCGGCAGGCGCCGAGTCAGTTCAAGAGGACTTCTGTTCAGGGGAGTGCAGCGAGACCTCCTGCTCCCAGGTGTTCGGGATGCGGGAAGACTCATTTTAGGTCGTGCTCTACCGGCCAGTTGATTTGCTTTCAGTGTGGCAAGGAGGGCCACTTCTCCAGAGACTGTCCGTCGGCGATGGCGAGAGCTACTGCAGTGCAGGCAGTGCCACTTCAGATGGTTCCCCTTCCACCTACTTCGGCACCGGTAGTGCCACCATCTTCTGGGAGAGTTTATACTCTTGATCGTCAGTAGTCGGATCGAGCTCCGAACCTTGTCGGAGGTACTGTTACGATTGGTTCATCAGCTGTTGATGTGTTGTTTGACTCTGGGGCTACGCATTCTTTTGTTGCTACCCCGATTGCTGTGGGGCTTGAGTTGCCCAGTGATGTGCTTTCTCTACCGATGCGAGTGACTACCGCCACCGGAGGAAGATGTGATGCTACCACTGTTCATCGCGATGTGGCGTTTCAGTGGGATGGCCGTGAGTTCTCGGTAGATCTGATAGGATTGCCGATGGCCAACTTGGAGGTTATTCTGGGCATGTATTGGTTGTCCAGAAATTGTGTTATGATTGACTGTTGTGCCAAGCGTGTAGTGTTATCTCCGTGTGATTCCACAGCCAGTTCCTCGCCGTACATTTCGTTGCTGCAGGCTAGGAGAGCCTTGAGAGTAGGAGCATGTGGTTATGTCATGTTTGGAGGTTTTGTGAGTGGTACACAGGAGGACATCACTGGCATTCCTGTGGGGAGGGAGTTCCTCGAGGTATTTCCTGAGGAGATTCCTGAGTTTCCGCCACAGAGGGAGATAGAGTTCTCCATAGATTTGTTGCCTGGTGTGGGGCCGATTTCTTTAGCTCCATACCGGATGTCGCCACCGGAGTTGGCAGAGCTGAAGAAGCATATTGAGGATCTTTCAGCGAAAGATTTCATTAGACCGAGTGTGTCTCCTTGGGGAGCACCGGTTATCTTTGTGAAGAAGAAGGACGGGACAATGCGATTGTGCACCGACTACAGGCAGCTGAACAAGGTGACAATCAAGAACAAGTATCCCCTTCCTCGGATTGATGATCTGTTGGATCAGCTCAGGGGTGCTTGTGTGTATTCCAAGATTGATCTCCGGTCCGGATACCATCGGATTCAGGTGAAGCCGGAGGATGTCTCGAAGACCGCATTTCGCTCGAGATATGGTCATTTTGAGTACTTGGTGATTCCGTTCGGTCTCACCAATGCACCTGTTGTGTTCATGGATTACATGAACCGGATTTTCCAGCCGTACCTGGATCAGTTTGTGATCATCTTCATTGACGACATTTTTATTTACTCCAAGACGGAGGAAGAACATGTGGAGCATTTGAGAACTGTTCTGCAAGTGCTAAAGGAGAAGAAGTTGTATGCGAAGCCTTCCAAATGTGAGTTCTGGCTCAAGTCTGTGAAGTTTCTTGGGCATGTTATTTTTGCTGAGGGAGTTGCAGTGGATCCGAACAAGATTGAGGCCGTGCTGGATTGGGAGAGACCCAAGACAGTTACGGAAGTGAGGAGTTTTTATGGTTTGGCAGGTTACTACCGGAGGTTCATCAAGGGATTCTCCACCATGGTTTTTCCATTGACTCGCCTTACTCGGAAGGAGACTCCATTTGTGTGGACTCACGAGTGTGAGGTCTGCTTTCAGGAGTTGAAGGAGAGACTGACTACTGCTCCTGTGTTGGTCCTTCCTGATCCTGCGCTTGAAATTGAGCTTTACACCAACGCCTCCGGGAAGGGGCTAGGTTGTGTGTTGATGCAGTTGGGAAAAGTGATTGCCTATGCTTCGAGGCAGTTGAAACCTCATGAGGAGAACTACCCTACTCATGACTTGGAGTTGGCTGCTATTGTGTTTGCTTTCAAGATTTGGAGGCATTATCTTTTTGGTTTGAGGTTTGTGGTGTTCAGTGACCATAATAGTTTGAAGTACCTGTTCGACCAGAAGGAGTTGAACATGAGGCAGAGGAGATGGATGGAGTTCATAAAGGACTACGACTTCGAGCTAAGGTATCATCCTGGCAAGGCCAATGTGGTAGCTGATGCTTTGAGTCGGAAATCCAGTAGCTCATCCAATTTGTTACTTGGTAACTTTGATGTGGTTGAGAAGTTCCGAAACTTGGCAGTGACCGCTCCGTGTGAGAGTGTACTTCTCGGATTGGAATCATCTGATGTTGTGAACGAGCTGCTTGAAAAGATTAAAGAGGCACAAGTTCAGAGAGAGTGCCTGGATTATGTGAAGAACCAAGACGGTGTGTCTTGGAATGATGATGGATTTCTTTTGTTTCAGCAGAGGATTGTAGTTCCTCGAGGCCCGTTAACAGAGGAGGTTGTGGCAGAAGGCTATAAGGGTCAGTTTTCTATCCATCCTGGTGCTACTAAGATGTATCAAGACTTGAAGAAGGACTTCTGGTGGCCGGGCATGAAGAAAGATGTTGCTATCTTTATGTCCAAGTGTTTGATTTGCCAGAAGGTGAAGATTGAGCATCAGAGACCTTCTGGTGAACTTCAACCTCTTGAAGTACCACAGTGAAAGTGGGAAGGTATTTCCATGGATTTCGTGGTGGGATTGCCGAAGACTCAGGCGGGTTGTGACTCTATTTGGATCATTGTGGACAGACTGACGAAGTCTGCCCATTTTCTTCCAGCGAAGGTGAGCTTCACTACAGAGCAGTTGGCCAAGCTTTATGTCCGCGAGATTGTGAGGCTTCACGGGGTGCCCGAGAGTATCATTGGTGATAGGGACCCGAAGTTCACATCTCGTTTCTGGGAGGCGCTGCAGGAGGCTTTTGGTACGCAGTTGAGATTGAGTACCGCCTATCACCCTCAGACTGATGGACAGACTGAGCGGACCATCCAGTCCTTGGAGGACATGTTGCGAGCTTGCACGTTGGAGCAGGGCTCGGCATGGGATAGGTACCTTCCGTTGGTTGAGTTTTCTTAAAACAACAGCTTTCATGCTAGCCTGGGCATGGCGCCCTACGAAGCACTGTATGGTAGGAGGTGTCGGACTCCTACTTGTTGGTCTGAGGTTGGGGACAAGGATCTTTTTGGCTTGGATTTTGTCCAAGATACCACCTTGCAGATCCAGATGATCCATGAAAAGTTGAAGCATGCGCATAATCGCCAGAAGAGCTACTAAGATGTCAAGCATCGTCCGCTGGAGTTCAGTGAGGGTGAGCACGTGTTTGTGAGACTTTCACCTGTCACCGATGTTGGTCGGGCACTCGGAGTGAGGAAGCTGAGCCCGCGATATATTGGGCCATACCAGATCCTTGGTAGAGTAGGACCTGTTGCCTACCGGCTTGCCTTGCCTCCGAACCTGGCTAACATCCACGACGTGTTTCACGTGTCTCAGCTTCGGAAGTACATAGCAGATCCTTCGCACGTGGTGCAACCGGATGATGTGGAGGTTCAAGAGAACCTGAAGACTCCCGTCGGACCACTCAGAATTCTCGATCGTGGCGAGAAACAGCTGAGGAGCAAGATCATTCCAATGGTCAAGGTGCAGTGGACCGGAAGAACTCCTGAGGAGTGCACTTGGGAGCGTGAGGACGAGCTTCTCCGGCAGTACCCCGAGTTTCGACCATGTATGTTTCTGATTTTGAGGTCAAAATCCTAAAAAAGTGGGGTGAATGTAAGAACCTGGACCGTTAATTAAGGTATTTAATTAATTAATTATGCAAAAATAGGAATGATTCCATAATTGACCCTAATAATTATTTATGAGGCTTAATAATCATAATAAGTGACTAAGAATGTTGAAAGTCGCTTTTCGGACGAAAAGTGCAGATACTGGTTCTGCTAGTCGGTATAAATGTATGCCGAAAAAGTATCCCGGAAAATTAAATTAAGTGCATGATAATTACTAGGATAATATGTAGGACTTGTAAAACGAGTTTCAAGTCCAAATAATGAGAACTGTGCTAGAAACCGGTACTGGCTATGAAAAACGCGTACCAGAAAGGTGCTCAGAAAAATATAAGAAAAATATGTTAATTCTTAGAAACTTATGTAGTTTCATAATCCAAAGTTTGGGATTAAAATGCTGAGCGTAGCAATTAAAGTTAATATTGTGTGTTTAATGAGTAAGTGTCTATAAATATTGCTTTTAAGGGGCACACAACCCTAGATAACTACTTGGCTACGTGGCTTCTCTTGGAGGCTGACCAGAAAGAGTGTTCTTAAGCTTCCTTCTCCATTTCTTGAGCAAGCATTAACCTTTGATGCTTGTTCTTTCCTTTAAACATTTGGTAAGGGTGAGGGTTGGCCTTGGGACTGCATTGTGGTGGTGTTTCTGAGTTGTGAAGTCTGTGTGAGGGAGGTTTGGTTGCTGACTTGTTGGTTTTGGGTTGAGAGAAGCTTGGTTTTGGTTTTGGAGGTCCAAGTGGTGACCTTTGTGTTAAAGAACCAACCTTTGTGAAGCCATTTTCGTGCATCTTCCTTGAGTCAGACTTGAGGGGCTGTGTTGAGCTCCAAGAGCATCTCCCTCTGTTGTTTTTGAGCTGTGGTATGATCATCAACCTTTAACTTAAGTTTTAAGGCTTAAAAATGGTACCATGATGCATCTAATGACTAAAAGATGATAACTTGTTGTTGGGTAATGTTGAACACGCCTAGAAATGCATGTTTAGGTGTTTAAAATCGGTAAAAACCCAACCTTGGAAGAATATCTTCACGAAATGCAGTTTTTGCATTCTGTCGTGAAATATCTGGATATGTGCCCGAACAATATCCGGATATGTGATATCTGGATATGGGATTCTGGATATCCGGATATGTACAGTGAGATATCCGGATATTGCATATCCGGATATGGTCCCGAGGAATATCCGGATATTATGGAATTTCGCAGAACAGTAGCTGTGTTGTGCATACAGTAGGCTATTGGGGGTTTGTAGACCCTAGATTGATGAAGTTGAACTTCTGTTTTTAATGGATTGAGCCAGAATCATGGGATTAAGGGCTTGTGGCTTTGTTAGAAGCTTTAAGACTTGAAAACGTAATGAAAATACAATGTCTTTAATTGTATGCATGTGGTACATGTTTATTGATTTATATTTGGTCCATATCAGATTGTGATCTGCTGTAATTGGACTTTGAGCTTGTGGCGTTGGATAGCTAGCTTAGAGGTAAGCTTTCGTGTCCTCGATTTAGCCATGTTGTGGTTCCACCATGTCCCATGGGGATATGGTATATGCATGTTGTGTTACATGCTTTTGGATGTTTTGGAAATGCTGTTGAGCTATTATATGTTAGTGCCTTGTTGATATGCGTGGAGGTGTTCCACCTATACGGTAAGCCTGAGTATGTGGAACATATAAGAGGGTGAGGCTGTGGGTGAGGTGCAAGCGGTGTTCCTTGTACTACATGTAGGGAATAGACGTATTCCTACATTTCTCTGGCCAGTAGATAGTGATTACACACATGCCATAGATATCTGTTGCACTACATAGTTTTGGAACTGATAATGATATAAATGCTTTTTGAATTATATTGCACATGTAAGTGAGCTTGGGGTGGAAGATCCTTGAGGACCCCTTGTCTTACTGAGATTTCTAGTTTAGAGATCTCACCCCATGATAGTCCTCAAGAGTTGAGGCCCATTAGGTGTAAATTGTTCCACAAAACCCATGTTTTGGTTATAAATCACTCCCTCCAACCTTCTTCTTTTCATATAGAGCAACTGTTTTGAATAGTGGACCAGAGCAATGCCGAAAGTGGGAATTAAGGTAGACCTGGAGCAAATTTAACTTTATCTTTTTCACATATAACTATTGGGTTAGTTTGCTTTGTTCAGGACACCTAAGGCCCATCAAAAGGAACCACAAAATGAAGAGAGAAGAAGGAGTGTTGAGCAGAGAAGGTGGAGATGCTGCCTCTGCTACAGTACGAAAGCAAAGAAGCTGAGCAATGGGGAGCCGCCACGTCAGCTACAGCAGAGAAGGTGGAGGTGCTGCCTCTGCTACAGTACGAAAGCAAAGAAGCTGAGCAATGGGGAGCCGCCACGTCAGCTACAACAGAGAAAGTGGAAGTGCTGACCTGAATCCGATACTCCTACTCACAAAGGGAGCCAAAAGCAAGGGGGACCACTTCCATTTAAGGCCAAGCTGGCAAGAAGCAAAGCTACCATTGGAGAGGATTTAGACAAAGCGCAACCCTTGATGAAAGGAACAATGGAGATCAAATGAAGAACCCTATAAAAGGAACAAGCAATCCTCATAGAGGGGGAATCAGCACTCATCCTAGGACCGGTTGTCTCTTTGTTTTCCTATTTCTTTGTAGAAATGCTCACTAGGAGCTAACTTCCTCTAAGTAGGTGAGGGTTCCATAGAAGTAATCCCTTTTGTCTTAGGATAGCTTTGTAAGGAACACATATTTTATAAATGAATTTTGAGTTGCTCTTTGGTTTAATTTATTGATTTTGTGAAACCCTTTGGGCTGGCAACCTCATCCCGGGACCACTCGGTTGATGAAACACTGACAAAGGCGTGTGGAGCATTCTCAAAATCCTGGGGTAGTTTAGCCTGAAGAAAGGAGGGATAAACACCTGGAATGGGGAGCACTGCCATGTGAATCCATGCTCTTTTGAGAAGGCAACATGGTTTCCTTGCATATAACTCCAAGTACTATGGAGTAACGTGGAGAGTAAGGCCTTACCCTCTGCTTACCTATAGCAAAACAAGGGAAGGAGCAAAATCCACTTGTAAAATATGCTACCAGGCAGGGTTAACCAAAGGGATGAAAACATGGAACCCGTAACACCTACTTGATCTTTTTCTTTCTGAAATTAATCTAACTCAATTCCTATCACAACCTTTTCCTCACGATAACTGAACTGTGTTTTACTAGCTGATGATCTTACTTTCATTTCGTTGACTGCTCTTAAAGTTACTTCAATTGATGCCATTTTATTCGATGACCATGCTAAGTCATTCACTGCTCTCATCTGGTTCAGAATGGTTAACATTGTTTAACTAGCTGCTCAGAGATTGCTCTTTGTGAAGCTTAGCTGAGAATAGTGATTTCCTTTATTGCTCCATTTTACAAATTAAGTTTCCTTTAGCGCTTCTTACTTCACAACTGCTCCCTGAGGACGATAAATCTAGGGCTATAATACCCTATATTGCTTGACACGTACGCTTGCGTATAGTTGAAGAGGGTTGCTCTTAGTCAGAGTAGATTGCTCCTGTTGGCAATCTTGATTACTAATCTACACTCTTGCTCTCTGAAAGAAATATTCCCGAGCAACTCTCGGTTTAACCAAGCACCCCACGTTTGGGGAATGCTTATTTCAGGGTCAGGTAATGTTGAGACCTCAGGCGGCAAGAGGCCGGAGCTGAGTTAGATTGCTGTTATTTTATGCTGCCATGATTGGATGCTGGATTTGCATGCTGCTTTTATGCTTATAGCTTCAGTTTATGTTTTGGAGTTTGATGTTGAGACTTGTTGTTTACTATGTTTATTTGGTGAGCATGGGGATTGTCCATGACACATAGTATTATTTTGTCTTGATTATGTCTTGAGTCTTTTGGAGTTGTAATAATGTATCAGGATATTGTCCGGATTACTTGATGTAATATCGTGATATAGATACACACTTTATCTATATATTGAGGTATTTCAATAGATGTCTTATTGCAATTTACATACAGGCGATATTTTATGAAATTGATTAAGTAATCAAGTTGGTATTTGATAATGACGTCATAATTGAAAAGAAAAAGAATATTCCGCATTTTTAATTAAGCACCGCTTAATACGATGTAATGTTAATATTTCGAGTATACACGGGGTGTTACATGTTTCACGTGTCACAGCGTCGGAGATACATAGCGAATCCTTCGCACGTGGTGCAACCTGATGATGTGGAAATTCGGGAGAACTTAAAGAATCTCGTCGGACCACTCAAAATCCTTGATTGCGGTGAGAAAAAGCTTAGGAGCAAGATCATCCCTATGGTCAAAGTGCAATGGGAAGGAAGAACTCCAGAGGAGTGTACTTGGGAGCGGGAGGACGAGCTTCTCCGGCAGTACCCCGAGTTTAGGGACAAGTATGTCTCTAATTTGGCGGACAAAATTCTTAAAAGGTGGGGTAAATGTAAGAACCCGCACCGTTAAATTAGGAATTTAAATAAATTAATTATGAGTTTAAGATTTAATTCCATAATTGACCTTGAATAAATATGGGAAGACTTATATAATTATTATAAGGGCTTAATAACGTTGAAAGTAGATTTTCTGACGAAAAGTGCAGATATCGGTTCTGCTTCACGGTATAAATGCCTACCGATGAAGTATCCCGAAAAACTACAATAAGTACATGGATATTCCTAGACCATTGGAACTGAGTAGAGAGCTCCAAGATCACCCATTGTTTCTGTTTTGAGGCCTTTGGGTATATTTCTCACCTTGTTCTTAAAGTTTTTATGTTAAAGATCAAGTCTTGGCATGTGATATGAGATGATTAAGTAACCAACATGAACACTGACCTAAATGCTAGTCAGTATAATTGCGTACCGAAAAAGTATCCCGGAAAATTATAATAAGTGTATGATAATTACTAGAATGATATGTAGGACTTGTAAAACGAGTTTCAAATCCAGATAATGAGAACTGGTGCTGGGAACCGGTACTGGCTTTGAAAAACGCGTACCGGAAAGGTGCTCAGAAAATTATAAGAAAAATATAATAAACCTTAGAAAATTATGTAGTTTCATAATCCAAAGTTTGGGATTAAAATGCTAAGCATAGCAATTAAAGTTAATACTGTGTGTTTAAGTGCGTTTGGGCTATAAATAACCTTATTAAGGGCACATTGCCCTAGATACCAGATTTTGCTACGTGAGTTGTGTTGGTGGCTGACCAGAAACACAGCCTTTGGATTTTCTCCTTCCTTTTCTTGAGGTTCAAGGCCTTTTCTTCCTTGATTCTTCACTTTTTCTCTTGTAAACACATTGGGTGAGTGTGAACAATCCATGTGAGTGAGAAAGAGACTTCATTTCTGAGTTTGGCTTCTGTCTTGAGAGGGTGAGCTTATTGTTTTCATGTTTTGGGAAGGAGGAAGCTTTCCTTAGGTGTTTTGAAGCTTCAAGGAGCTTCCTTGTTGTTTAAAAGGACCACCTTTGTGCACTATTTTCGTGTACAGTGAGAGACAGAACCTTGGAGCTGTTGTGTGAGCTCCAAGAGCACCCTTTTTCTGAGTTTGAGCTTTGGTAAGCTTCATCACCTTTGATCTTGAGTCTTTAAGCTTAAAAATGGAACCTTGATGCATGTAAAGGTTAAAAGATGATAACTTAACGTTGGGTAATGTCAAACATACCTAGAAATGTATGTTTAGGTGTTTAAAATCGGTAAAAACCCAACCTTGGATGGATATCTTCACGAAAATGCAGAACTGCATTCTGTCGTGAAATATCCGGATATCTGCCCGATGAATATCCGGATATGTGATATCCGGATATGGGGTTTTGGATATCTGGATATTTGATATCCGGATATGGGATTCTGGATATTGCCAGTGAGATATCCGAATATGTGATATCCGAATATGTGATATCCGGATATGCCCCAAGAATATCCGGATATTCTAGGATGTCGAAGAACAGTAGCTGTGCTGTGAGGACAGTAGGCTATTGGGGGTTTGTGGACCCTAGATTGGTGAAGTTGAACTTCTGTTTTAATTAAACTAAATCATAATCAAGTGATTAAGGGCTTATGGCTTGGTGAGAAGCCTTAAGACATAAAGCGTAATGAAAAGGCATTGTCTTTAATTTGTATGCATGTGGTACATGTTATTGATATAGTATTGGTCCATAACAGATTGTGAATCTGCCGTGTTTGGACTTTGAGCTGGGGACTCTTGGCTTTTGGAGTCAGCTTGCAAGGTAAGCTTTCGTGTCCTCAGTTTAGCCATGTTGTGGTTCCACCATGTCCCATGGGGGTATGGTTTATGCATGTTGTGTACATGCTTTTGGAATATTTGATATGTTTATTGAACTTTACATGTAATGGCTTTTAATATGCATGTGTTGTTTCATCTTGACGGGAAGCCTGAGTATGTAGCGCCATACAAGACGGTGTACCGGGGTGAATGCAAGTGGTACTTGCACGGTGTGTAGGTGATAGACGTATACCTGCACTGTCTCTGGCCAGTAGATTAGTATTGACACACATGGCATGATTATCTGCTGCATTGCATTGTTTTAGAAATGATAAATGATAAACTGCTTTTGAACTTATATTGCACATGTAAGTGAGCTTAGGGTGGAAGATCCTTGAGGACTCACTGACTTACTGAGATTTCTAGATTAGAGATCTTACCCCACGTTTGGGGAATGCTTATTTCAGGATCAGGTAGTATGGGTACTGATGCCTCAGGCGGCAGGAGGCCGGAGCTTAGCTGATTATGTTGTTTCTGCTTATTTGTTAGCATGATTGGATATGGATGCTGTTTATGTTTTTCGCTATTTATGATATGTTGTTGTTGAGACTGATGTTGGGCATGTTGCCTTATTTGAGTGAGGACGGGGATTGTCCATGACACTTTCTGTTAGTACTTTTAATTGGAGTTATATAAACTGTTAGATGGTCCGGTCTACGTTGTTGTAGTCCCGTGACTAGAGCCACACTTATATTATCTATGTTATGAGGTATTTCAGTTAGCTGTTTTATTGCAATTACATACAGGCGATGTTTTATTAATTGATTATTAAGCAAGTTGGTAATGTTAATGGCATCATAATTGAAAAGAAAAAGTAATTCCGCATTTTTAATTAAGCGCAGCTTAATACGATATTATGATAACATTGCCGGATATATACAGGGTGTTACACATATCATCTCGTACATAACTTCCAAGAGAGATTCACAAGGGCTGTTTCTCTTTGATATTTACATTCAAACGTCCACATAGGGCTATCTTTTCGGAAATACTCCACAAGGATTTCCTTATAAAACTGGATCCAAGGAAAGTCCACACATACATTTACTTACAAGAGAGTCCTCTTAGGGCTGTCTCTCTCTGATATTAACCTTACAGAGTTCCAGATAGGGTTAGCTCCTAGGTCAATACACCACCAGAAGTTCCTTATAGGGCTATCTCCCACGAAGTAAATGCATACATACATATATATATATATATATCCATACATTTCTACTGGAAGAGAATCATCATGAACATACATTATCATCATTCATCAATGCATCATACCATGTTCTAATCTACAATGCACACACATCAATCAACCATTACTGCAATGGAGCATGGTGGAACAAATAAGGGGACTAACCCCAAGGTCTAGAAGTTTACCTCTCGTAGACTTTCGTTGCAAGCTTTCTCTAACTTCAAGAGACCCAATCATTCAATTCCACACAAAGACAAACTATTCCAAATATGGAAATATGATCAATAATACATCATACGCATGAAACATTAAGCTATTGGCTTGAAATTTATCATAATTACTCATTAAATGACTTACCCTATTCTTGGAAAACCAAGAACCTAGGTTTCAATCCAAGGAAGACTTCAATGGATGCTCCTCCCCCAAGATATCACTTGGCTCAACACTACACCATCAAACAACACAATAGCCATCACTCAACCAAAAGTTTGAAATTCACTATTCACCTAAAATTTAGATTTGTCAAATCTTCAAGAAAACTTTAAATGAGATGGATTTTCTTACCATATAACTCAAGAGAGCAATGAGAGAAACACTTTGCAACCTTCAAGGAGTTGTATCACTCATTGTTGCGTAAAATCGGCAAGTGCACCGATCGTACCAAGTAATAAAAGTGAGTAAGATATCGTCCCACGAGGATTAAGACACCAGATTTAGATTTAACTATTCCTTTCTTATTGGATGAACAAGGGTTGGTTTGAAAATAATGGTATTTGTAACAATTGTGAACTATTCAATATTTCGTGAATAATTCAGAGAGAAATTTGAAGAAATTAAAAAAACAAAGATTGAGATTTGAGAAAAATATTAAAAGAAAAACTATTGCAGTAAAGAACGCCAACACATTTCCGATCCCCACCTTGTAATATTGATTAATATTTATATTTAATTACCCAATTGACCAAATAATTCACCATCTATAATTAATGAGTTAAGCCTTAATCCCTTAGTGATCTTAACCTTATTAACCCTATTAGAATCCTAATCCCTTAGAAATCCCTTTTCAAGTTAATCCTTAAGCCCAGTGAATTTTCCACATTTGCAGTTCATGTAGCCTATCCCTAGTGCATACATGAACAGTTATCTTACCCTTTGTCAAGAATTAGAATCCCAATATCCCTATTGTGAACCCTAACCCTCGCAATCCTAATAGAGTCGCGAATTCTAAAAGAATTATGGGATGAAGAACAGAGTAAAATAAATTCAATTGCATAATTAATCATAAACTTAACCAAAATACAAGGGGTTCACATCAAGGGTTGTGACCCTTACCACAATATAAAAAAACTAGCCAGACATATTCATGTCTGACAAAACAAAGTATTCAAAAGAATTCATAAAAACTAGAAATAACTAGAAAGAATGAAAGAAGAAATCTTGATCGGCAGTCAACGAAGGCTTGCTCCGATTCCTGTTGCTCCGTGCAAAAGTGTGTTTTTCTCTTGAGGTCTGAGTCTCTATTTATAGAGTCCTTGACCTAGTGGAGAAGCCTGGTCCAATTTCTTTCCAAAATCTCACTGTGATCTTGTCTCTGATTGAAAAAGATTCTATGTTGAATTATCCGCACCTCCCACGCCACTGGCGTGAGATCCACGCTGTGAGCGTGGGCCTTCAGATTTGGCTTTCCCTTTTTAGCTCCAATTTATCTATTTTTCCTACGAAATCAACATAAAATCAGTATGCAATCTCTGATTAAGAATTTTGACAGATTAACAGTGATTATTGCCCTTTTTGCTTAAGATTTAATCACATTCTTTCTCTTTTTGGTTTAGATTTCCTTATATGCTGAGCGCATATCACTCATCCAAATCCAAGATCATAAATTATCTCTAAACTTTGGAGGAAAGTATTTTTCTCTACAAAGCCTCTTACTTGAAAACTAACTAACGAGTGTTGCTCCTAGTGGAAAATCAAGCATCTTTCATGAAGATTGTTAAGCATTTCAACGGCTCTAGCTAAAAATGGATTTGTAAGCTCACTAATTGTAAGAACTTGCACCGCTAAATAATTAATTAAATAAGATTATCGATGCCGGAGCATGAATTTGATAAAGATTATGCATAATTATGATAAGATAAATATTTAGAAAGTCGAATAATGCTTAAAGTCGCTTTTCAGACGAAAAGTGCAGATATCAGTTATACTTCGCGGTACAAATGCGTACCGGTGAGGTATCCCAAAAAATTATAATAAAAATAAAAATATTCCTAAAAAAATATCTAGGTCAAGGATATCAAGTTTAGAGTAAGAATAATGAGCGTTGATGTCAAAACTAATATCGTCTACGTATAAAACGCGAACTGGCAAAGTGCTGCGAAAATTATAATAAAAATATGATAATTCCTAGAAAAATATCTAGGTTCAAAATATTAAGTGTGGAAGTAAAATAGTTAGCGGAGCAATTAGAACTAATACCGACGGATTAATTAAGTGCACCTATAAATAGAAAATATGCACAAAACCCTAAGCTATTATTCAACTTTTACATAGAGATTTTCTTGGCTGCCACTTTCCTCCCTTCTTGAAAGCTTGAGCCTTTTGCATGAAAAACCACTCAAGAACACCTCTTTACATCATTTTCTTCTTGTCTGAGCTGATAAACCATTGATACAACTTGAACGTAGCCATCTTGAGGCAGAAAGATCCCTTCTTGGAACTTTCTTGTTACTGTTTTAGAGAGGTGGGGAGTGAGTCTTGTGAGTTTTTAGCATTGGAGCCAATATCAAGCTTGCTTGGAAGCTTTTAGTGGTGAGAGGAGTGATTGGCATCACTCTATTTTCGTGTACAGTGCTTGGTGGAAGCAAAGAATGGATTTTCCAACCTCAAAGACATTCCATTTCCTGTTTACAAAGCCTTGGGTACATTTTACACCTTTGTTCTTGAGTTTTTATTGAAAAGAATGAACCTTGATGCATGTAATAAGAGAAAGTTAGTAACCTAAGTGTAAAAACGATATAACACACCTAAAAATGCATGCTTGAATGCTTGAAAGTGTTAAAAATGGAACCTTGAATGGATATCTTCGCGAAAATGAAAAACTGCATTCTGTCGCGAAATATCCGGATATTGGGTTTGTGATATCTGGAAATGGATATCTGGATATTGAGATTATGATATCTGGATATGGATATGCGGATATTGTGTGTGTGATATCTGGATATGGATATCCGGATATTGGGTTTGTGATATCCGAATATGGGTATTCGGATATTGACCCTGTGATATCCGAATATTGATATCCGGATATATCCCAGAGAAATATCGGGATATTCTGGGAAAAATCATGTTTTGAGCTATTTTACCCAAACATAAGAGTGATTTAGGTTTCTGGACCCTTAATTGGTTAGTATGAACCTTTGTAATGATTTAACTAAGTCAGAAGCACTAATATTGAAGACTTATGGCTTTAAGAGAAGCCTACGATAATTAAACAAAAAAGGAAACGTTGTCCTAATGCAATGAACTTCTAGACTATGAATATTGATGATATTTCTGGTATGAACAGACTGTGATTGTGCTGTTTGGTGACCTGTGGACCTTGTATAGACTTCTAGTTGGTAATACTAGCTTGACAGGTAAGCTTTCGTGTCCTCGGTTTTACCCATTGATGGTTCCACCATACCTCATGGTGGGGTGGTTTATATGCATGATGTGTTTTCTGAAAATATGTGAAGAATATGTGATATGCTATTGAGTTGTTTTATGAGTCCAAATGCCATATGTTATGTATGAGGGTTTTTCCACCCTAGACGATAATCCCTGAGTATGTGAGACACGTACAAGATGGTAACTCCGTGGGTGAGGTACAATAGAGGAGCCTTGTACTGTGTGGGTTGTAGACATGCGTAATCCCTATCTTTTATTCTTTGGCCAGTAGGATGCATACACACATGACATAGACATATGCTGCATTGTATGGATATTTGCTATTATATTGTTATTATCTTTTTGGAACTTATATTGCACATGTAAGTGAGCATGGGGTGGAGAGATCCTTGAGGACCCCTTGCCTTACTGAGATTTCTTGTTAGAGATCTCACCCCGTGTAGGGCATATTTCAGGTACAAGTACCTCTGAGGTTGAGACCTCTGACGGCAGGAGGCTGGAGTTGAGCTGATATGATGCATGCTTCTTTATTGCCATATTTTCATATGATTATGCCCAATTATCATTATATGGCTTTGGTACTTGAGATATGATCTTACTATGTTATTTATTTGGTTAGCATGGGGGTTGTCCATGCCACATTGGTATAAGTTATGTTTATTTCAGACTTGAGTTGTAATATTGTATCAGGATATTGTCTGGTCTACATGTTGTAGTTCCGTGACTTGATTCTTATCTATGATATGAGGTTATTCAGTTAGTTATTTATTGCAATTTACATATAGGTGACTTTTGAAAAAGAATTAAGTAAATCCACTCAATTAACCTGATAATGTTCATAATTGAAAAAATTTAGCTTCTGCAATTGTTTAGCTGCGCTTATTACCATTATATGTTTAATACACCGGGTGCACACGGGGTGTCACACCAACAATGGCCAAAATCGGTTTGGAGAAGAAGATGTCGATGGTGATGAATTGATTTTGTGACTAATAATGTGTTTAATTCATGGAAAAAGTTCAAAAACCCCTCTATTGTTTCACGTAAAATCACTTACCCCTTTGTGATTTTTTAAAATCGCTTTCCATCAGTCATGTGCCTCACCCTCAAGCATATAAATAGGAAATAAAAGTTTCAGAGGTCACGACATCTCATGACTCTAAATATCTTGTCTATGGACTGCAGCCACCAAAGGATCATAACATCCATCGAAAGATGGAGGTTTTGTGCTTCCTAAAAGTAGACAATCTTCTCTCATTAAACTCTTGATCTCCATCCTCCATCTCGACCGGAGATAAGGAATAAGTAGCCTGACGGCTAGCCTCACCCCTAGCACTTGTAGTGTGATGATCGATATCCGTCACAGTATTACCCACTCCACCCTCTACATGGAGAGTATGTGTAGTAGGCGTAGTAGTGTGAGGAGGAGGAGTGGGTGGTCTATTATCATTTCTAGCACCCTTCATTGCCCTCAACTCAACCATTAAAGCATTCATCACAGTTTATTTTGTCGTCATCGTATCCTAACTATTTTTCATCAAAATCTCATTTGCTTGATGATTTGCAGTCATCTCCCTTTGCATGGCTGCCATAGTGGCCACCATAGGATCAAATTGCACACTAATATTGGTTGCCTCTTGGCCACCACGAGTTCTCACCAAAGCTGCTAAAACAGGATTTGACGGGTCATTGGCATTGCTTGCCTCACGGTTGTCTCGGGTTCTCGTCATGATACTACACAAGTTACACAAAGAAATGAGTTGATCAGGCGCACACTTTGTGATCACACATGCAATAATCACAATGAATTCCTAAAGCAACTAAAACGTAATTCAAACAAAACAACTATCCACAAGTTTCCCTTAGAAATTGCTCTAATACCATAAAATGTAACACCATGTTGTACATCTAGTTCATTAACATTGCGTATAATGTTAAGCACAGTTACAATCGTATTGGTTCAATTAAAAACACGGATAACTTTTCCTTTAAACACTATTCATTCCCATTTAAACAAAATCGTATTTAAAATAACCAACATTGTTATGGTAACCAAGTAATATTGTGGAATAACTAAAATATGCTTAAACATATCATACTAGTCCTAAGGGATACCACTATGAAGTTCCCAAGGGTCTCACACTGTTATCTTTATTTTTTCTAGAAATTGGACGGCTGGCTGATCTACTCACTTTAGCGAGAAAATCAGCGAGCGTTTCGCAAGTGTTCGCTGGACCTTTCGCTCGAGCGATGGGTTCAACGAGCTTTTACTCTTTACCTCGCTACCCTGCTCGCTCCAACGAGCAGTGTATCGGCAATTTGGGCATTTTGAGGCAATAACTAACATCAACTCCCCTGCCTCTTGCTCACCTCACTCACTCAAGCAAGGTCAAGAGCGAGCAATGCCCTGCCTCCCTCAAGGCAATCGCTCACCAGCTCGCTCCAGCGAAGGCTCCCCTGCTTTGGGTTTTGCCACTTTTCATTTTAATTAAGTTCGCTGGCTTTCTCGCTCCAGCGAGCAAGGCCAGAAATTGAACATGGCCCATTTTAAATTCAAATTCTTTTAAATTATTCATATATTCTTTATAATTTTATTTAGTTTTATTTTAATTTATTTATTAAATTTTATTCAAACTAATTATACATATTTTTTAATAATTTAATTACTTTTCTTAAATTTTTTATTTTATTTCAATTTCCCTTATTCAAACTTTAATGTTTTTTTGAACAATGAAAAAGACAATGCCACAAAAATAAATAACTATAGGAATATTATTTTAAGAAATAAATAAATAATTAGAAAATTGTCTTCCACCTTCATCGGGAGCAGTGACCAAAATGCCACTGTTCACCAATTTTTTTACTCAAATGCCACGCGAACAATATTATTTTCCAATATGCCACGCGGGCAAGTTCGCTACAGTGCCCAGCGAACTAGGTGACAATTAATACGAATCTTCTCTGACAAAAGCAAAACACGTGGCAGTGTCATCGAAGTTCGCTAGACGTAATAGCGAACTAAGTAAAAATAGTCTGACACACATAAGTTCGCTACACTAAGTAGCGAACTATGTGCGTTCTAATAATAATAGGTCCTTTATAGGTCAAAATATCATATTACTATTTAAGTTCGCTACTGGCACAAGATAAAGCAATAATAGGTCCATAGGTACTTTTGATAGCCATATTACTATTCAAGTTCGCTACTGGCACTAGATAAAGCAATAATAGGTCCATAGGTACTTGTGATAGGCATATAGTTCGCTACTTAGTGTAGCGAACTTATGTGTATCTGACATATATTTCAACAGTTATTTTTACTTAGTTCGCTATTACCCCTAGCGAACTTCTATGATACTGCCGCGTGTTCTGTTTTTGTCAGAGTAGATGGGTATTAATTGTCATCTAGTTCGCTACACCCAGTAGCGAACTAGATGGCCACCAGAAACACGCCATATCAGCAAATCGAGTTTGTTTCCTGTTGTAGCGAACTCGAACACGTGGCATTTTGGAAAATATTATTGTTCGCGTGGCATACTGGTAAAAAAGTGACCAATGTGTGGTACATTGGTCACTGTTCCCCTTCTTCGCAATTCTCATTCATCTCTCTCTCTCTTGTCTTTCTTTTGGTTCTCTATCTGCTGCGCTCAGATCCTCTGAAGTGGAAGGGGGTTTGTACTGCAATCTCTAGGGTTTTCATCATCTCCAATGGAGGATCAATTTCGGGGCTTCGAATTCGTTCCTCTATTTGTCAATTCGAAGTTTCGAATAAATATCATTGCCAATTTAAAGTTCCCTGTTTGATATTCGATCTGAAAGGGCTTTCGTGAGAAAAGCTTTCTCTGTTGTTTGATCTATTTCCAAGAAACAATGAAAAGAACGAAAGTGGATAATCGAAAAACAAAAGAGATATAGAACAATGATACAGAAAAATCAGCTCCATAAGGTTGTTTTCTTTCTCCAATTCGGGAATTGGATATAGTACGATGAAAAAGATTGAAAATTGGGACATGCGGTGGCAGAAAAGGGGGAAATATTGAATATATAACGGTTAAAAATAAGGAAAAAGTGTTTGTCCTTTTGAATATATAACGGTTAAAAAATCAGCTGCACACATTTATTTATTTTTACCCATTCTCTCTCCCCTTTTATCTATCTCTTTCTCTCACTTAAAATGACATAACTTTACATCCTTTAAAATGACACACGTTTTTTCCCTAAAAATAAAGAATCCTTAAGTGTTTTTTAAAACAAAAATCATATTTATGCCCCATGCTTAATTATATAGCAGACAAGTTAATATATATATATATATACAGATATATATATATATATATCTGTATATATATATGTATATAAATAAGAGAATGTTATATTTTCAAAAATTTTGTTTACAAACTACACTAAGTATGATCGGTCATACTTCAATCAAGAATGTATGACCGGTCATATTTAGTGTAATTTGTAAAAAAAGTTTGTAAACGGATCCTTCCTCATATAGGGAAATGTTATATTTATAAAAATTTTGTTTACAAACTACACTATGTCTGACCGGTCATAGTTTAGTCAAGAGTGTATGACTGTCATACTTAGTGTAATTTTAAAAAAATTTGTAAACGGATCCTTCCGTATATATATATATATATATATATATATATATATATATATATATATATATATATATATAAGATATTATAACAACCGATTAGTGTTACTACCAATGTTACTACCAATTAATTTCATCGTTAGATCAATTATTTTGATCCAACAGTTATATTTATTTCTATCTTTGTATGATTATGATTCCCCATATTGATTATGATTCCCCATATTGATATATGGGGAAGTATATTGTAACAACTAATTAGTGTTACTACCAATGTTACTACCAATCAATTTCACCGTTAGATCGATTATGTTGATCCAACAGTTATATTTATTTCCATCTTTGTATGATTATGATTCCCCATATTGAATGTGAAACACGTGCAAATGAGTGTAGGAGTTTAAGTATAATGAGTGAGAAGAGTTGTGAAGAGTGTAGAGAAGAGAGGGGTATAAACAGGGTATAATTGGGCCACTCACGCCCTGATTGGGCAAGATTGCCAGGTGGAACACGCCCCATGTGGGCATGTCTCTCTCCTGGATCATGCCTCACATGGGCGTGTCTCTCCTCCAGCTTACGCCCCACGTGGACGTGTTTGAGAGCTATATCTACGTAAGTAGTTTCAAAACAACTACGTTTGCGTAATTTGTTATTAAAAAAGCAATATTTAAATTTTTTGCCGGCGACTAACTATAGTTCCGACATAGGTTTAGATCTGCATGTAATGGAGGTGTCGGCCGAAGATTATTCCAAATGGGGTGGAACACCCTTTACATTCAAGAATCAAGTGGCATCCCCATATTCCAAACAAGTTGGGGTATTCACAGATATACTTTTTCCATATTTAAATATATATTTTTATCAATTTTTCAAATCCTAATTTATTCATCATATCTTATTTATTTATTTATTATATATTGATATTTAGATAAATACCAAATCTATTTGAGATTTAATAAAAAATAAAATCAATTTTATCATATTTAAATTTTCAAAGTATTCAATTTTTAGGAGGAAGATCTATGGAATTAGACATACTCCAAATTCAAATTGAACCCACAAAATATACAAGTTATTTGTACCTTATTTCATCGTGTTAACCCACAAAATAAGTGGGTCATGCTTGTGTCAAATATTTTGATCTATTTTTAAGTTCGTGTTTGTTCGGTCCTAGAAAGACCGTATTGCTATACCGTATGGTATGTGCTCAGAGATACTGTATAAACTGATGTATACTTGGCTTATAGCCGATGTCCCAATCACTGCGCACAAGCAACAGGCTTATAGCCAAGACGTGGGTGTGTGCACAGTGTTGGCAATATTAGTAAATAGGTTAAAAGTGTATACCTGGGGTCTTTAACCTGTTATTTATAAGGGTTACCTCTTGGGCTTGTGTAGATCTCCCAGTTGTAGTATGATTTAACTTCCTTTCTGTTGGGATATGGACTCTATCCTTAGCGGCCTTACTGTTTTATATTGTTAGGATAATTGGAGAATTATCCTTTAAGGGATCCTTGGGTAGGTGGTTAGGATATGGAAATATTCCATAACAGTTTTCCCCCAACCCGGCAGTTCGGAAGCTCGGACTGCTGGGGTGCCTAAGTTTGATTGATAAGTCGACCCTACCGAGGTACTATGATCCTGCCTTGGGTCTGGTGTGACTATCTCTTCTGGTTTTAGCTTTTTATATTGGCTTCTTTTCTCTTGAAGTCTCTGAGTTGTGAGTTTGTTGACTTTGAGCTCGGCTTCTCTTGCCGAAGTTTTTTAGTTTTGACTAGGCTTATAGTCAGTCTTTTATATAGGCGTTCGCCTAAGTTTAGGATGGCTTTTCATGCCTCCTTAATAATTAACCCGACTTTGCACTTCCTGGCGTTAAGTGTCGTGGTTCCATATTTGGCTCGGTTTCGCATACCGAGGTCTCTATTAGCATGGACTTCATCTTTTGCAAAGGTGTATTGTACTTTAGGGAGCAAGAATTTTCTTACTACGACTTCCCCCTTTTGGATTTGACTTGCTGCCAATGTTAATTTTGGGAAGGTCTTTCGTGCCTTCTTGAACCATTAATTCGGCTTCGAATATCATGACTTCTCTTGTTTTTGATGGACTTGGCTTCTTTTGCCATAGTCTTGGATTCTTGAAGGAGGAGTTCGCCTCCTCCATTTTAAGCCCGAATACGTATACCGAGGCTTTTATTTTGAGCCCCGCTTCATTTGCAATGGCTTTCTTTAAATTGACTCGGCTTTTGCCTTGTCTACACTTTTGATGGCAGTATCGTTGCCTTTCTGATTTTAGCCCGGCTTAAAGTACCGTGACTTTACTGTTGGACTAGACTTTTTGCCAGTTTTGTTGACTTTGAGCCCGGCTTCGCATACCGTGGCTTTCTACTTTGAGCCACGCTTCATTAGCGGTGGACTTTTTATCTGAACCCGGCTTCTTACGCCGTGGTTTTCAAATTTTGAACCCCGCTTCATTTACGGTGGATCTTTAATTTGAGGCTGGCTTGTTGGGCCGCCGCCTCGATTTTTCTTTTATCTCAAATTAGGATGTGATCTTTTTCCAGGATCACGATCTCTCCAAATTCGTCTTCTCGGATTGGGGTGTGATCTTTTTACTAGAATCACATCTCTCCGATTCTGTCTTCATTTTTATCTCAGATTGGGGTGTGATCCTTTTATTAGGATCACATCTCTCATTTTCTGTCTCCATTTTGATCTCGGATCCTGAAGATAAGGCTAGGGCTGAGTTGAAGCTCAAGGCCGAGGTCAAGCTTTAATCTTGAAGCCCTTTACTGGGCTGAGTTGGAGCTCAAGACTGAGGCAGAGCTTAGGGGTGTAAATGGGCCAAGCCAGCCTACAGGGGCCTATGGCCTGGCCTACGAAAAGCCTGGCCTGTCCTGGCCTACGAGGTAAGAAGAGTAGGTTAAGGCTTGTAGATGAGCCTGTTTAGAAACAAGGCCGTAGGCTAAACATAAAATGCCTGGCATTTTAGCCTGTAGGCCGGCCTGCTTAATATTTAAATAAAAAAAATATTTTATATATTTATTTATTTATTCTAAAAGTTAGATAACCTAATTGCTTTTGTTTTAGTATGCCAAGAAAAATTCAATCTTTGTTGTCATGAATTTTTATAATATGTGTTCTTGTTAAAAAATCTGTTGTAGAATTTTAATAATTTGGACACATGCTAGAAATATTGTTTAATGAATAAGATATTTCATTTTTTTTAAAAAATTTAATATGCATTATGGTAGGCCTAAAAGGCCTCACAGGCCATGTAGGCTTTTTATTTTTTAATAACAGGGCAGACTTGGCCTTTAAACTAAGCCTTTGATAGGCTCATAGGCCAGATAGGCTCAACATTTTTGTGTGTAGGCCTAGGCCAGGAAGGCCAAAGCCTGCCCTGCCCTGGCCTATTTACACCCCTAGCAGAGCTTATAAACATGAAGCCCTTCACTGGGCTGAGTTGGAACTCAAGGCTGAAGCTGAGCTTTAATCTTGAAGCCTTTTTTTGGGCTGAGCTCATTTGAAGCCTTCATTGGGCTGAGTTGGAGCTCAAGGCTGAGGCCGAGCTATTAAATTTGAAGGCTTCATTGGGCTGAGTTGGAGCTCGAGGCTGAGGCCGAGCTATTAAATTTGAAGCCTTCATTGGGCTGAGTTGGAGCTCGAGGCTGAGGCCGAGCTAATAAATTTGAAGCCCTTCATTGGGCTGAGTTGGAGCTCAAGGCCGAGGCCGAGCTATTAAACTTGAAGCCCTTCACTGGGCTGAGCTCGAGGCTGATGTCGAGCTTTTAAACTTGAAGCCCTTTGTTGGGCTGAGCTCAAGGCCGATGCCGAGCTATTAAATTTGAAGCCTTCATTGGGCTGAGTTGGAGCTCAAGGCCGAGACCGAGCTATTAAATTTGAAGTCTTCATTGGGCTGAGTTGGAGCTATTAAAAAAAGTTATGGCTTTATAAAGTTTTACGGTTAAACTATTAATTTTTTTGTGCCACGTGTCAACAACAGATGAGTCACGCCTAATTTAAGCGTGAATAGTCACGCCTAATTTGGACGTGAATGAGTGCAAGAAATTCGTAGATAATTTCGAAACAACTATGTATTCGTAATTATTTATTAAAATAATAATATTTTAATTTTTTTCCCAAATATTTTGATATACAATCTTTTTCATATATCGTATCTTTTATATCTAATCAAATATTTCAACTGTAATTATTTTGTAATTTGAATCTCAATATTCACTACCAGGTTTAGTCACATTCGTTGATCCTCACTCAAAAATATCATCACAAAATTTTGAAATATTCCCAAATCTGTTGCGCGGTTAATTGAATTTGTCAAACTTCCTTTCTATATTTTCCCTTTCCCTAATCACAGAATCCCTCACTTTTTATCTTCGATCATATAT
This sequence comes from Gastrolobium bilobum, assembly GCF_033153095.1. Classification (NCBI taxonomy): domain Eukaryota; kingdom Viridiplantae; phylum Streptophyta; class Magnoliopsida; order Fabales; family Fabaceae; genus Gastrolobium; species Gastrolobium bilobum. The sequence goes on along the minus strand of NW_026898766.1, from coordinate 13,241 downwards.
CTTAGGGTGAATTCCTATTCTTATTTTTTTCTCTTTCCCTATTCAATTAATTAACCCTATTATTTTCAATTCCCTTTCCTCTGGATCTTGATCTCTCCGTTCGAATCCATGGAGAGACAGTATCACTATGTCGATTGCTTGAAGATGTGAGTTCCAGCGTTTTATGGATGGTTGGCGGTGAAATATTCGATGGTGGTTGTGGATGCGATCGAGGAGGAACCGGTGGTTATCGACGGCGTTCGATTCTAACAACATCGAATACGATAACCTCTACCTCGACATGAACGGTATTATTCACCCTTGCTTCCATCCCGAGGATAGGGTAACCTTTTCTCATTCTTCCATCTCACGACAAATTGAAATTGAAATTCCTTTTCTCGAGTTGGTTTTGTTGCAGCCATCTCCGACCTGTTTTGATGAGGTGTTTGGGTGCATGTTTGACTACATTGATATGCTATTTGTCATGGTCCGCCCTCGGAAGCTGCTCTATATGGCTATTGGTGTGTGTTTCTTCGTTATGTTAATTTGTAATTGTGTGACATGTGCTGTGTGTTAATCGGTGAAGCTTGTTTATGTTTTGGGTTCAACTTTGTAGATGGTGTTGCACTAAGATGAATCAACAACGGTCTAGGCGGTTTAGGGCAGCCAAAGATGTGGCTGATGAAGTATGTAGTGCTAAGTGTTTTCTTTCGTTAGATGTTGTGTGGTTGGGATACATTATATGCTGACTTTATTATAAATTTTTCATGTTACTTAGTACATAGCAATTGTCATGGATTTTATGTAAACTCACACTCTTAGGTTGTCATCTACAATTCAGTTGCTTATCATACTTTACTAGTGGGTATTTGAAAGCTTGAACAGCAGAGTTGTTTGATTTCTGATGAATATTTGAATACCGAATACTCTGCTCTTAAGTGTGATATTTTGGTTGTGTGTGTTTTCAAAATACTGAAACTAACATGGAATATCATGTTAATATTACTTCCAAGTCTACATGGAAAAATCCTGGACTTCAATCAGCACCTTGAAATTGCAATTGATGTTGCTCATGGCTTGATCTATCTGCATCTGTATGCAGGTCACTAAACGCTTTCAATTAGAACAGAGTATTCATGAATCTTCAACTATTGTTCTTCTTGCATATTGTTATTTTTATCTCAGCTCCCACAAAAGGTACATTCAATTCAGCATTGTTTCTTTCGCTCAATTTTTGCAAGTGGGGATATGGGGAATACCATTCATCCCTCTGATGGCTGTGTTATCAATATATAGAGTCTCTTTATGTGTAAAAATATTTTTTTGTAATTGTCTGTTAATTCAGATTATTTGAGGATTATGACCTTGATGAACCTTTTGGCACCTATTTGTTTCTTCCAGGTGCACTCTCATGTTGATATCTACAATTTCAGCAGTAACAAATGGGTAGAGAGGATTGATATGCCAAAAGAAATGGCGCATTCACATTTAGGTGTGGCAACTGATGGGAGGTACATATATATTGTAAAGGGTTATTTTGTAATTTCAACCTAATTTTCCATCAATATTTTACCTTCAACCAAACATAGATTCATGATATTTCATCCAATTTTTCCAATAATATTTTGTCCAACCAAATAATTTTTTTTTAACTTTCCTTACGTAACTCACTTTTCCTGCAGATCTCTATTTATCTGGTAAAAAAAAATTTCACTTATAGCAAACGTGCCTTAGATCATTTGATTCTTGATTTTGGCATGTTAAACAACTAATCGACATTTAGACCTTATACTACCTCATATTGGAAAATAGAATATACTGCAATAGCTAAGGTATATACTCAGTTGATAATTTCTGAAATTACATATTGGATCTCTCAAGTCAAAGGCTTAAAAGTAAAGAAAAGGGGGGGGCTTATAATATATTTTTTCTCTCAAAAAAGAATAAGAAGCTATTCAAGAGGTACAATTCAAAAAACTTGAAATGTCATGTCACCTAAGGTAGAAACTTTTATGAATTTCAATTTTAATTGTTATGCTCAATTTTTAAGATTTTATCTAAAATTTATTAAATACCTTATATTTTTATCCAACAACACGTAGGAATACGTGATCCATATCTTATATTTTTTGTTAATTAATTATATATAGTGCTTTCAGAGTACATATAAAAAATATCGTAAAAGCAGAGTTTTTTCATATATAAGTATGAAACCTCCACAAGACGACAAATTAATACAGCGAATTTATTACTACTATGACAACAACTTCAAAGTTAATTACACAAAACATTTTGGAGCTTTATTGAATAAATCAAGAAAAGACTTAAAAATCTATCATTCTTTCATCCTGTTAAAGTGAACGATATATAGCTCCATATATTTGTTAACCAATATAAGACCTCAGCGACAAGCATAAACACCACAAAAAATGGATCAAAAGGAGAAAGCTATAGATTTTTCTTTCTGAAACACAACTGGGAGCACACCCCCATCCAAGGCCAACAAAATCTTCCCATTCTCACGAAGAATACCAGCAGTACCACATCGGAATCTACAAGTGGGGCACACATCTGTAGGACACCACTGAATATTATAAATACCTGAAAATTGGGTTTCCACGATCCTAAAGTAATTACCCCATCCTCTACCATCATCTTTCCCTGTGATAATGAGCCTCCTTCCACTCCTTGTGTCATTCTGACCCACCCTCCATTCTGTAGATTGCACGCACGTTGTGGAAGCAGAGAATGCCACTTTGAAGTCCCTATTAACCTTCACATCTTTATCTTCTTTGGCAAATGGAGTGAAGATCACACGCAACCCCTTTGGCAAGTCAGTGTTTTCTAGACCAACGTTCAAAGGGCATGACCCGTTTCTGTTGATCAAAGTGAAACGTCCTCCGTTGTCTGTTATGGCTGGCTTGATGTAATATTCCTCATCACGCTCAATGGGATCACCATTTGTGTCTAGGACATAGGTATTATCAGACTGGGCTAATGATGCTGTGACCATGAAGAGCCACACAACAAGGCTTAGGGATCCGAGCAGTCTCATAGACATGATGGTTATGTAATTTCTGGGTTTTGTCACAATTTTTGGATTTGTGTTTTTTCTGTTTCAAGTGATAGGTATTTATAGGATATGATATATAGACTGCCTGGCAACCCGTGGTGATGAGGAACAGAGGAGTCACAAAATTAATAAAAAGGATGAGTAGGTGATTTTGATTAAATATATTTTGGAAGAGGTGATGAGCTTTTAATTGTGAGTAAGCTCCAATTTGAAATTAACAACTTGTCTCAAAAAAATAATTAGGATTGGTATAAAAAAAATTATAAGAGGATGCCAAATGCAAGTGTAGTCTTTTTTGTAATTTATAATTATATATATAAACAAAAAATAAATAGTGCTTAAAAACAAATATTTGTATGAACTTCAAGATTAAGGGTATATGACCAAAAACAATATAAAAAAAAAAGTGGTTGAAAAAAGTCCAACATGACTTATCCAAATTAACCATTGCTTGTACCTTAAGGTTGTAATACTGCTATTATGACAAATCTTGCCGGGCGGCTGGGTTACGCACTTTCAAGGATAAGGTTGTATTTTTAGTGGGGGACCACTAATTTTCCTGAGTGGGGTGAAAAACCAAGTTGAATGACGTGCTGGTTTGGGGTTAAAAACGAAGGGTAGTTGAGGTCAATATTTTCAGACATGTTTGTCTGTGTATGAAAATTGCAATTTCGAAACAAATCGTAAAGTATCAAGATTTTTGGTGTACTTTATGAGTTTTAAACTTTTTATGTTGCAGCAAATGGAGGAATTTTATGCTATAGCCTATAGACTTAGTAACTGTTGATTTGAAGGTTTATTTTAGGATTGATGAGAAAATGTAAGTGGATATTAAAAATATCACGTTTGGTTCAGGGTTTTTTTTAAAATATCAGACAAATAGGATAGATGAAAAAATGACTTTTGTGTTGATTTTTGGATGAAATTTACTGTTCCAGAATACCACTTGAGATGTGGTATTTTGAGATAACTGTGGAATTGAAAAAACAGGTGCAAAGTTTCTCCCGAACATAGATTTTGCATATTTAAATAAATTTTTCTGGTAATATTTAGGTCAACCAAATAACTTTTTTTACATTTTCATACCAAACTCACTTTCCAACCATTTCCAACCATTTTCCTAGTAAAAAAAAATTTCTCCCGAATCAAACACTACTTTAAGGTAATAATAGGTCCACTTTTTTTAAAAAAATAAAATAAAATAAAATCACGCATTTCAACGGACCGGCTGCAAAATCAATCTTCTCCCACGGCAAGAGAATATGATTTCACTTGGTTTATATATATGTTTATGGAGAAAAGGGGGTTTAGAATAATTTCTTCACAAACAGGTCACTAATTGCAAAATTGAAGATTGTCCAAAAATGGCTGAGTCAATTATCAATTATGGAAAGAATCAATGAAAAAAAATATATTAGAGAATAATATAAATCATTAACTCTTACATAATATCTTAAGATTTTTGGTTGAGATGGTTTTTTATATGATATCAAAGCTTCAGTGATCACAATATCACAAGTTCATCTTCAAGATCACAAATTCGATCCTCACAGCCCTTCACTTTCTAGTGGAATTAAATAAGAGCAACAAAAGGTAAATCAAAAATTGGACATGTACAATATCTATATTTCAAGCTCAAATGACTCTTAGATGAGGGAGTGTATTAGAGAATAATATAAATCATTAAAAAAATATTCAATCTAAAAGATTTTAGATTCAATTGATTCTTCTTTAGAGAAAGAAGAGAGAGAATAGCATGAATTTGGAAGGTTACTCTAACACCATTACCGATTGCTCAATTAGCTGCACATGTGGCTCTTGGCTGGTGTTTTCACTTTTCATCGGTGCTTCACCCATCCCAACTTATATATTTTTCACTCTAACTTTCAAATTTTTTGTTTTTCTTAAAATAAAGTTTGAATTTTATTTTATTTTCTCTTATTCTAAATTCAGATATGAATTAATTTATTATGTATGTGGATCTTCTTCAAAAATCATAATAATAAAATTTTTATTTAAAGATAAAATAAAGTGTACTAAGATATATGTGAGAATAAGTGAAATTCGAGATTTCCGAATAATAAAAATATAAAAATTTAATTGATTAGTATTATAATCAATTTTATAAGTTGAAGCTCATGAGAATAATTGAAGATTACTTACTTCAAAAATATAATTATGAACGGTATAAAGAAAACTATAAAAGGTTGCCAAATGCAAGTGTAGTATTTTTTTAAATTTATAATTGTATATAAACTAAAAAATAGAAATATTGCTAAAAAATAAATATTTGTATGAACTTCAAGATTAAGGGTATATGACCAAAAACAATATAAAAAAAAGTGGTGATGGTCGGTGGTTGAAAAAAGTCCAAGATGACGGATCAAAATTAACCATTGCTTGTACCATAAGGTTGTAATACTGCTACTAGGGCATGTTTGGTGTGATGTATAAGGTCTGATAGTATAAGTTTATACTATATGTTATGAAATTTTTAGTTGTTTGGTGTGACCATCGTATAGTATAAGCTTATACAGCAGGATCCTCTTATACATCAAAATGATGTATAACTTAATCAAGCCTAAGAGTGGTGGATTAGACAAGATAAGAGATTGATGTGTTAATATTGCTTACAAGTACAATTCTCAAGGACTAATATATCATTTCAATATTTATATATTAAAATAATTTTTTTAATATATTAATTTTTAAAATATTGAAGGATATTATTTTATACAATACCATACCAAACGCTAGATAATATTAAAATTTAATCAGATTTTATACTATCAAACATTATCATATACTATGCACCAAACATCACGGCAGACAAATCTTTCCGCGGGTTGGGACTCCTCTTTCAAGGATAAGGTTGGATTTTCGTGGCTAGCAACCCCCCTTGATTATTAGGATTTAGTTTCAGCTGGATCTCTTTCTAGACTTTTTTAAATTTTCATTTAAAAAAAGAAGAAGATAAAAGATAAAACTTACCTGAGTTTTAATACCATGGTCTATACATATAGTGTGTGTGCGCCGGAAACTAGTTTTCAGTTCATGTACTCTGAATTGTATGAGTAGATCAAAATTTTCCATTTATCATAGAAAAAATATATATATAATGTTTTTTAATTAAATTTATAGACACTCACATATTTACTTGTATATCTTTTTTATAATAAAATTTGTGTCTTTCATATTATCTACTAACTGCTAAAAGAACATGATCCTCATCCTTTAGTAGTACATACCGATTTTAATTTCCCCGTTACATTTCTTGCATAACCTTAAAAACATGATATATCGATTGTAAAGGCATTGAATGTAGGGAAATAGTTGTCTTATGTCACATGAGATAATTGTCTTATGTTGCACACTCACAGAATCTTGTGCCCATATTTTTTTTATTTTTTATTTTTTTAATAATTGTGGATCCCACAACTTTATTTCACCTATATAAGATACCTATCTTATGTAACATAAGATTAATAACTCCCTTGAATGTAACTATGACTTTCTTAAGGAAAGAATACTTTTTTCAATGGATCAAGCAACAAACTATAATAAGCCGATATTATATCTCAACTCAAAACTTTAAGGCTCAAGTTGTATGATCTTTTTTTTGCACTTATATGATACTTACTTGGAACATTTTTAATCGACTTCATCACTATTCACACTTAATTATTTCCAACATTCTTCTCTTTAGTTTGAGGCCCAACATCATGTTTTCTATCCTTAAAGGCAACTTTTGCAGAAGTCTTTTCTCTTTAAGTATTAGAGTCACGTTACTTAACTCAGCCAAATCTTTGGCTTTGATAACTGTTAAGAATAATATGAGAGAGCCTAAAACCCTTCACAAAGGATACCCCCATCAATGGACTAAGCAACAAACCATAACAAGTGGAGCGATACTACATCTCAACTCAAAATCTTAAACTCAAGTTGTATGGATTTTTTTGTACTTATATGATACTCATTTTAAAATATTTCTAATCGGTACGAGATTTTATTAGTACTCACTTATTCTTTCTAACGTCTTTCTAAGTGTAAGGCACAATATCAAATTCGGCCGGTTGCATACATTATAAAAGTCCAATATCACAATTAGCATAGACAAGGCCAAGTTTGAATTTTGTGCTCAGGTTGAACAAACTTAAGCGCTAGTATTCATTTGCAACCACTAACTTTGGTAATCATGATCTAAATTTTAGCAAAATGTCATGAGTTTTGACATGTCCTGAAAGGGCATCGATCGCAATCATTTTTCAGATACCCAAAACTAGCCTGTTTGTTCAAATATTATTAATATGAAAATTAAAGTCAAATCAACTAAATTTACAAAAAATAAAAAATAAAAAAATTAAAATACTTCGTTACTTGGGGGATTTTGTAGAAATTCTTTAATTGTGTACTATGATGTAATTTTTTAAGTGGTCCCCTGTCTTCTCTGTATTTCAAGCATCTTGAAAGGAAATATTGAATGGCATATACTTATTATTACTTTCTCAAACAGAGAGAGATTTTTGGGATTTCCATGGAACTTAATTAACCTTAAATAGTATTTGAATATTCAGTTCATGATCAGGAAAATAAATTCCCTCATCCCTTTCTCTCTCCTCTCTCTCCTTCCCTCCTCACTCTCTCTGGGTGCATTGGTCCGAGAACATAGTATATTCGCTCCATGATCAGCAACGCTATGGGCAAACTCATGGTTAGGGGTGGCAAAAGAAGCCAACCCGTCGGGTTGGCTCGTAACCCGCACAAAATGAGCCGGGTTGGGTTGGCAAAAATGAGCTGTCAGCTCGATTTAGCCCGACCCGAGCCAACTCTGGCTCAAACGAGCCAGCTCGCAAGTTACTCTCGTTTTTTTTTTAATAAAATACAATGGACTTTACTTATGGATTCTCCACTGATAGACTTTACTATATTGGTCGCTTTTGCAGGTCCTTTTTTTTCATGATTGGCTTTTGATTCTAGATGCTTATCGTTGAAATATATAATGGATTTCTTTTATTTTTTATTTTTTGGCTTTATATACGTTTTATGGTTATCTTGAGTTAGAGTAATTCAGAAAATCATGATAACTGACTCCTGTGATTCGTGGAGTGGTTTGTGTTTCATTTAATGTTTTTGGATTTTGTAAACTACTCTACTTGTAGTTGGACTGCAAAATACAATAATTTTATACAGGAGAACAAACCACAAAAATTAAATTTTTTGAGCCAACCCGCGAGTCAATATTTTGAGTTAACCAACCCGCGAGCCAACCCACTAGCATCATTTCGAGCTAACTCGCGAGCTTTTTTTGAGCCAACCCGTGAGCTTTTTTATGAGCCAACCCGCGAGCCAACCCTAACTCGGCTCGGGTCGAGCCGGGTTGGGTTTTCTGGCTCGTTTTTTTTTTCGAGCCAGGCCGACCCGACCCATTTTTTTCGGGCTGAATACGGGTTGGGCCGGGTTGGCCCGTTTTGCCAACCCTACTCGTGGTTCCATAAGAGACAAACATTTGGCATAGAACATCATGATCACAGGCCATCATGAGGCACGAAATGGAAAAATTGCTTAAAGATCCCCAACGCATGTCTAAAAAATGAGAACACGCCCCGTAGAAAGCTACAACCATCAGGATACATCTAGAAGAAACCAATTGTCACTTAAAGGGCCAAGTTTTATGTAGCACATGCATCTATTTAGACTCCAAGGTTGCCCTCTTTAAGAATGACATTGATAGGATGACTTCAAAGAGTCTTGAAGGATACATAAACCAGTACAACAATAAAAGGCAACCAGCAACGTTCTATCAAGTCTCCCCTCACAAATGAGCTTGTTAGAGAATAATATAAACACTAAAAAGACCATCATCCAACATCTTCAGATTTTGGGTTGAAGTGATTTTTTACATAGTTCAGTGACCACAAGGTCACGAGTTCGATCCTCACTGTCCTCCAGTTGTGGAATTAAATAAGCATGAGGTAAACTAAAAATTGGGCCTATGCAATAATCCACGCTTCAAGCGCAAAGGGCTCTTACGTGAAGGGGGTGTTAGAGAATAATAAAAATCATTAAAAAGATCATCATCCAACACGTTAAGGTTTTGAGTTGAAGTGGTTCTTTATAGAGCTCACCCATGGAGACCTAACTTTTTTGATGATGTCAAGATCACTATTGCCTTGCTAACAGTTGTGCAAGTAATGCGCACAAGTATACGCGACAACAAGTAATATAGGGCTGTTATAAGTCCCAGATATCGTTCCCACAAGGATCGTTGGCGTTTTGAAATGACTAAAGTTTGTAATTGCTTAAAACTGAGTTGATATTTGAAAATAAAAGAAATAAAAATTGTAAGGTAAGAATAATCTAGAATGGATCTAAAATACTACTGTTCACTTTTCTTTTAAAATTTTTCTGAATTACTTTCCTAAGTTATAAAATAAGAATGAAGAATGGAGCAACTTAAATGAAAGATGTGACAAAAATTTTGAAAACGGAATAGAGATTGAAATATGAAATAACAAAGGAAATTGGAAAATCTGAATTGATAAAGAGGTTTAAAAAGGTGGGTTGAGTTCTGGCTCTCCTTCCCCACAGTGCTTGAAAAATAATTTGATTAACAAAAAGCTCATTCTAAGATTCTCAGTTAACAGGACTGTATTGTTAATTTTTAATCTCTTAAAAATTATTTTATCCCAAAGTTGCCCACTTCCATATCTCTATGCCAAGTGGGATTAGGACTCTTGAGATTCAGGTCCAATATTACATGAGGACTCATTCATTTCTGAATTGAGATCCCTTAGATGATTTCTCATCTAAGTCCATGTGTCTAATGCAGAATCCAGAATTAATTGTTTCTCAACAACTAAATCCTAACCAAACATCTGACATTTGGCCAAAATGCAGATAATTTTAAACATTAGAAACAGCATTAAACAACTGAGATATAAACATTAAAACCAGGAAATCAAATATTTGACAAGCACTGAGGTTTGGGTATCACCTAAACCCAACCTCTAAAAAGTTAGCCACTATCCATATGGATGAGGCTTACACACAGTAACAGAGAACTACAGAAATCACAAAATACAAATTCTAAAAACTAAAATTACAGCACTGGCCTAACAACCGGCAATCTCAGTGCTGTAAAGACATGCATCAAGTTCATCAAATGAACCAGAATCTCATTACAAAACAGAAATTAAAAGAAAATCAAAATTATTCAGAAAACAAAAACTAAGAAAAACCATAAATCAGAAACAGAAGAGAGCAGCCTCGATGACTCACTCCTATATCCCTTTTATAGGGCTCTTTGCACACTATCCTCTTTTTCTCCAGCTCAGCAATATGACGCGCTGCTGCAAATGAGTGGTCCCCACAGTGCTCCACTCCTCTGCTCTTACAAATCGGATGGAATTGTCGTTCCTTCAACCCGTACAATGACGTGTGCTCACAATCGCTCCAGCATCCACTAAGTAACGGATCTTTGTTTGGCTTTTTCTGAATCCAAAAATAGTGGCTAGGGTTTTCGTGATTTCTTTTTCTTCATGGACTGTGGGTATGGGTCAAGATGAACCGTGGACAAAGGATATTCTGACCTTCTGAATCGATTTGGGGCAGGGATTAGGGATGGCTGAAGTGGGTTCTGATTGCACGACGTGGGTTCGCTAGGGTTTGCGTTTTCTTTTCTTTTCTTCACGTTTCTGCCGCAGACTTCTCTTTCCTTCCCTTTTTTCTTTTCCTTTTCTTGCTTTCTTTCTTCCTTTCCTTTTGGGCTTTTTTAGGTCCGGCCCATCACTTCCCTGTATCTTTTTTTTTTATGCTGACTTCTTTTCTTTCCTCTAATGGGTATTTCTGATGAAAAAGGAAAATGGGCCTGAAAAATGGAATGTTACAGCCCATTAGCACTTTAATCAATAAATTCAACTCAGTGTAAATTTGGGGCTTTTACTAACATAAAAAGTATTCTTTTATTTCTATTTGCACATTAAAACCATATGTTTCAAGTCTCATTTCAGAGACTTATCACACCCCCAAACTTAACTTGTTGCTTGTCCTCAAGTAACACAAGAAATTAGTTCCAGAATTTATCAACTTAACAACTCTTCACAACCCGAGAAATTGCATTACATCATTTAAAGCTTACTCAAAATCAATCAACAATCCAAAACACTTCTCAGCAGCATTTCAATGTTCAGCTTTTAAAACCAACTTCAGTGCATCATATTATCACAAAGATCAGGGAACAGAGGTGGGTACATAGTTCAGCAATCCATCAATCACAAACCAGGCAGCTAAATGATCCTTTTATTCCATAAAACTACTCAGCAAATAGTGTGTGAAATTCAAATGCATAAGTGCCTCACTGACTGTTGAATAATGACAAAAGAGATTCTGAAAATTCAATTCTTAACACAGCATGCAATATTTTTCAAAAGGCAATAAAGATGGCAACTTTTCACAGCCTCACTGACTTACAGAATTATTCACTCAATGCTCAAGGGTTCTGTTTCTCTCAATCCAACACTAGGAATAGCTTTGACATAGGCTTGATAAGATGCTCTTGTCTTCTAAGTGACACACAGACCTGAACTTAATCAAAGGGACTTGAATAGGTTGTAACTTGGCTAAGGTGAAGGTGGAAAATTTGTGGGGGATTGGCTAACTTAGCTATGATGGAAAGGAAACACAATTATGAAGCATAATCAACTAATTAAGTGGCTGCTACTTTGACTGCTATTTTTCTCTTATTGAAAATCTCTTTTCTTTTCTTTTTTTTTCTTATTTTTTTCTTATTTTTTTAACAACCAACAAAATAAAAATAACAAAAAATCTTGCTTCTTTTTCTGTTTCCATCATAACTAAGAGGTGTAATAGATTGTGGGATAAGATAAAATGTGGGTATGTGAAAAGAAAAGGTCAAAGGCTCAAAATGGGTTTTCAATGGATGATGATCTATGGATGGCTTTTTAGTTTTAAAATGGTTAAACAAAACAACAAATTGCCCTCATCATTTTAAACTCAAGCCAACGCTACACTTCTTCAACTAAGCACCAAAGCAAGTTCTGCCTCACTACCCCAGTGTGAACCCCTCATGGAGAAAAAAAATTTGCTGTGTAGGCTCAATATCTCACAGTGTTGGTAAAGTCACCATCTCGCATGCTTATTGTTAAAATTCACAAGATGCATTAATCAACTAAATTTCTCAACCTCTCACTGCCTTTTACCCATCAATCATTTAAAACACTCATGTCACTCTTCATCCACAAAACTACCCTGAGTTCTTTTCCTTTATTCAAATTCTCAGCTGCTTAGTTGTGATACTGACCACTCATTGCTAAACATCACACTCCTCAAATCCATTCTCATATCCAAAATTCCCTTTCACCAAAACAGCACAAAATCTCTTCCTAACTCAAAACAACCAAACCAACAGAAAACTTCATACAACTCTAAAAACAACAAATCCAATCAAAACAGCAACTGAAACATAGGAAATTAATTCAAACTAAAAAAAATTTCTAAAGAACAAACATGGTTTGTGGTGCATCAACAAAATACTCTCCCCCAAACTTAATTTCAACAGTGTCCTCACTGTTGTGCCTCAAACAAGTTACACAAATGAAAATTTTACAAATAGGATCAGTGTAACCTGAGGCCAGAAGAAGTTCTGGCCTATTTCTCCTGATAATCTGAGTCCCCTGACTCAGATTTATCCACATCTTCAGATTCTGATTCAGAAGACTGCATTTCTTCTTCTTCATTGTCACTCACTTCCTCTATGGCAGCTTTTGTTCTTGGCCTTCTCCTCTTCCTTGAGCTAAATGGGTGGCCATGTTCCTTTGTAGGTAGAGGAGTTGTCTCTTGCCTTGTAGGTTGGGGAGAAGGAGGATTGCCAGCAGCTTTTGCCATGAAATCATTCAAGACTCTGTCCCTCCCTACAATGTAATCATGAAATCTGGCTCTATTATACATAAAAGTGTAAAATTGATCATATGTTTTCTCAAACAACAAGTCCATTTTTTTGTTATGATCTTGCATTTGCATGAGCATTTTATGTATATGAACCAGATTATTATGTAACCCGCCTGGGAAAGGCTGGTCTTCAGTGGGAGGGACCATAGTCTCCAAGTGATTTGCAATATTTTCAGCCTCCTGTTGCTGAGAACTAGCAACATCAGGGAACAAATTTCCCTTT